>NW_018203868.1:0-583 GCF_001263595.1 Phalaenopsis equestris | reverse complement strand
AAATACTATTCTCTATTTCTCTCCTAGTGAATTTTTTCCAAGAATTAGAACTTCAAAAATTTTGTATGCCCTTTCAACTGACTTTAAAATTTGCTATGACTTATCTACTCGTCAAAAATTGCTAAACTTTTTATGGATGCTATTCCAAGAAAACATGAAAAAAGGAAAATATCGGAACATTTTTCAATGGAAAATTGCCAAAGTGCAAGTCATATAGCATTTACTAGACTACGCATTCTTCAAAGAAAATTCACTTGGTGAGCCATGGGGATGAATTCTTCAACGAAGCCAGTACCATTGGATAAAAAACAAATTGTACTTCATTTGGATTCTTAAATTGAGATTTCTTCTAATCTCTCCATTATAACACAATAAACTATGCAAACACCATCCATATGCGCAAAGAATGAAACCTATCCTCCACTAAGGAAAGAGATACTTTCAAGTCAAAGCAACATAATCCTTTCATGTTAGTAGATCCATCATTTTTCCACTAAAGAGATCAAGCAAATATTAAAAGAGGATTTCGCTAAGCCCATGAGCTCCATCTAAAACACCATTGTCCCCAATTAAAAAAAAAAAA
>NW_018203867.1:0-583 GCF_001263595.1 Phalaenopsis equestris | reverse complement strand
TCTACTTTGTGGCCTTAATGATTAACATAAGAAGTCACCTACAATTAATCCACCAAATTATCATATCCCTAAGGAGGGTTTTTACAAAATTAGCAAATGCTCCTTCTTGGATCAACAAAGATGCTAAACAAATAATCCACCATTCCCTGTTTCTCAAATTGCTGCATATTGGCAATCAAGATAGCTGTTATCTAAGGTTCTCAATAGCTGCACTTCTAGTACGTTGATATAAAGCAAAACAAACATTTCAACAAAGAAATTCATAACATAGCATTCCCTAGGGTTGAGCTTCACGACGTCTGCGGCAGTGGCGAGATGAAAGAAACCTAGTAACTCGAGAAGCAGGTAGGCTCAAATCATCTGATTTCAAGCCGCGTAAGTCCGTTAAAAATTGGCTAAATAAATGTTTCATCTAAAATTTTTTACTCATATCGACTATCTGATTTCGATCCAAGTTAAAATTTGAATTTATTTTTTAAGCAAGCTTAGAGCTAAATTTATAACCCTAACAAAAATAGGATGTTGATGGCTCGGAAAAAAAATTAGATCCAAAATTTTGTCACGTAACTTATCTCATTTTTTT
>NW_018203866.1:0-583 GCF_001263595.1 Phalaenopsis equestris | reverse complement strand
ATAGTAATGAGCATATATGACTGTATTAGTTTCATACTTAGAGCCAATTGAACGAGTCATTAACTAGCCAAATCAGATATTGCACTTCTTTGATGAAGTTCACATGTTAGCCTATGGACCTCCTGTTAAATAGGTTCAATCATGGCAGTAGTCACAACTCTCATCTTTTGCTTGACTCGCATGGTTTCTGGATTAACATTCAGTCTATGACATACAACATCAATGTTTATTCCCAGGATGCCATTTGTAGTCCTGGTAAAAACATCATGGTGTCTTTTAAAACCTCAAATATTTCATCTCCATGCTCCTTGCTATAGTCAGAGTTATTCTTTACAAATGGGCACTTGCTCACAGGTTCAGTGGCTTCCATACCTCTACTTTTAAACATGCCGAGTTATAGGGGTTCTTCTTGTACTTTTTTCATGACACATAGGTAACAAGTTCAAGATTGGACTAAGTATGCTCAAATAGTAATGTTTTCTTTTGTACTTGGAAGTTGAACAGTCACAAGGTAGGCTAAAGTTATGAATTTGAATATGCTACACATCGACTTGCCCCAAGATGACATTATAGGTGGTTAGAG
>NW_018203865.1:0-583 GCF_001263595.1 Phalaenopsis equestris | reverse complement strand
CACCTACAATTCGAGAGGTAGGAGATCTCTCCCAATTCTTATAATTTGAGAGGTAGAAAATCTCTCCTAAACCCAAACCCTAAGATACAATATCTAATATCATGCATAATTCTAGCTCTAAACATATTAGTCATATTCATACTAATCAATAATAAATGACAAATAACTAAATTTTCTTTAGGCTACATATTGTCCTCAAAGTGGAAATAAAATGTTGCATCAGGTGGCTCCCATGTGGCATCATCATTTGGAAATATTTTTCATTTAATCAAAAAATCATAGTGACCCTACCATCTCGAAATGTCATCTCGTGCACATCCTTCAGTCGCATCTGAATCTGATGGCACCTTGACTTCAAGTCAATTCGTGAGAACACCACCGCCCCTAACAACACATCTAATGTCAACCTTCCTGTTTATGTCTTTTGATAACCTCACCCACCAGCTTGAATTTAGAGGCTTTAGCTTTTTTTTCTTGATTTGTAGTTAGGGGATTCAATGATTTTTGTACCCCAATTGTGATATGCAATAAATAGAGCATTTTGTATTTAGGGCTGTCAAAAAGGCTCGTTGTTCACGAACAG
>NW_018203864.1:0-583 GCF_001263595.1 Phalaenopsis equestris | reverse complement strand
GATGAATCTCATATATTTAATAGATGGTCGAGCGCAATACCACAAGGAATACACCACCCTAAGAGATGAGCATATCACTTGTTAGTATGCTCGACAATTTAAACTAAAGAATTGATGACATTCATTTAGTCTGCGAAGTAGGATAAATGTTTGTTATTGTTGTTGGCTTTTCTTCATTCTCTAGTTCACTCTAATGTCTCTTTTTCCTCTTCTTAAATTCCTATTTTTTTTCGTACAAGTAAAAAATATTCTAGTACGAATAATGTTTCAAAGTGTCACAACACTCTATTCAAGAACCTCAATTATGCTAAAATAATTTTTAAACTAAGGATTCATTCGACACAAAGACAAAGTTCACCAAATTTCTTTTAAAAGTTGTGTTTGTCAAATCATAGGAGACAATCTACGATTCGAAAAGGCGAAAGAACTTGGGGAGACGTTTATTTCCCGCTGTTTCATCAAAAAAATTTGTTCATTATTTGTAACTTCATTTCCTTAATGTTTGAGTATGCCATTTTTCTCATTTACTTGATTATTTTTTCCTATGTTTGAATTTTTTATGAATTTACAAAAGAATTTATCC
>NW_018203863.1:0-583 GCF_001263595.1 Phalaenopsis equestris | reverse complement strand
ACATCTTCCAATTTATGATTCTCCGCTTTGAAATTATTATATCGTTATATTTATATCGCATCAAGTTTCAGACCGCCAAATTATGAATAAAATCACCTTAAAAAATGAAATTTGCAATTGGACACCAACTTTTTTTTTTTTAAGAAGCTGTCTATTAAATAAGATTATAAATATTATTGTTTTTTATTTTATACACTAAAAAATATTAAAATTAATTTTAAGTTATTTTTAATGAAATAAAAAAATAAAATTTAATTAACTAAATAAACTAAGAAGATTTGAAACTTGTAAAATTTATTTCAAATTGAAATGTTTGCAAAATGAAACAAATTAAATTAATTGAATAAATTGATCAAATTAAATCAACCGAAAAAATATTATCTTCTTTTACGTCGACGTGGAATAGCGTCTGAGCCATGTGTATATTGAGGCGGTGGTCGTAGTGGTCGAAGATGCAACTGATTTTCTTCAAGTTTTTCAATATCATTGCTCTCAGTTTTGTCGTTCATAGCATCTCTATCATCCAATAAATTTGTTCATTGGGATTTAGTGGAGAATAGAATTGTGGTGTACCGAAATCCAT
>NW_018203862.1:0-583 GCF_001263595.1 Phalaenopsis equestris | reverse complement strand
ATTAACATCTGATGCTCTTATTTCTAGCCTTTAAATTTTTCTTTTAATTGGGATAACAAATAAGTTGAATATCAATCATAATCTTACTTTTTATGCTTTGAATCTAATATAATTTAATGTTTGCTAAATTAAGGCCAACATTCAATCAATTATTTATCAACATTGGATGTCATCTTTCTAGTTATTTAATCTACTTTCGTGCATAGAACAATCAAGCTGCTATCGTTAGTCATCTCACTTTTAATGTTTCTTTTCAATTATCATTTGACAGTTGTTCTGGTATCCATCATCAACCCACATTCTACACCCATCTTTTTGATTGCCCTATTCCTACTCGTATGGATAACAACTAAGTTAATTACATCCATCCTCAAAATTGTGATACCTATATCAGTCAACATGTATTCTTTGATGATATCTCTAATCAAATAAAAT
Source organism: Phalaenopsis equestris (assembly GCF_001263595.1). Taxonomy (NCBI): domain Eukaryota; kingdom Viridiplantae; phylum Streptophyta; class Magnoliopsida; order Asparagales; family Orchidaceae; genus Phalaenopsis; species Phalaenopsis equestris. The sequence goes on along the minus strand of NW_018203862.1, from coordinate 148 downwards.
GTTTAATATAATCATAAGAGACTTCTTCTATAGTTTATATCTATTATATTGTATTATTTTCTTTCTTGTTTGGTGGAATGATGTTTTTATAATCCTTGACTCATAATAATGATATTATTTTATTTATCATGTTTGTTTGTTTTTTTTT
>NW_018203861.1:0-583 GCF_001263595.1 Phalaenopsis equestris | reverse complement strand
GGGGGGGAATAAGTGAGGAGAAAGGGGATGTAAATGCAGAGGATTTATAGAGAAGCGGAGAGGTTTTGTTGGAACAGTGCTTGGAGGCAGTCTAGAGAGAGAGAGAGAGTGCTGCAGTTAATTAAATTAAAATAATAATTAAGAGAAAAAACAGAGATATGGTTACTGGAAAAATAAAATTGAAAATACATTAGGTGGGAATGACTTCTTAAACTCTTAATTGATTTTGGAACCAGTATATTATAAAAATTATTGACTCAATCTAATCATCATTTAAAATTCTCCGAAAATTTATTTTAGTCTTACTAATTGAAATTTAGAATATGTAATTCATGATGAAGTTATTTTACATTCCATGCCAAGATATATTATATTAGGACTCCTAACCCAATTTGAGTTCGGAGTCTAATGGTAGGGCGTCATGTGTCAAGCAGGCCCCATCGTAATACATTGACATTGGACGGTGTTAAGGACGGAGGAACCCGCTTGACACGTGACGCCTCACAATAAAAGTCTGAATGCATCTAATTTCAAGTAAGAAGAATGGGAGGATGTGGAAGATTTTCGTGCTCTCTCTCTCTCT
>NW_018203860.1:0-583 GCF_001263595.1 Phalaenopsis equestris | reverse complement strand
TTTACATATCTAATACCTAAACTTTCATATTTATAATTATAGCACTCAAATTTTTAATATCTCATGATAAAGCAACACTTCACTAACTTTTTAAAATCAAATGCACCATTTTTATGCCTCAGATTATAGCACCTAGGTGTTACAAATGTAAACATCTAACTTTAGGGGTTAGATATGTAAATAAAAAATTTCTCTCGTCCTGGTTCTTGTGCTGATTTCTCTCTGTCATTACCAGGGAACTGCGATCAAAGAGCGAATCCAAGAGAGATTGAGGGCCAAGTCCAGAGACTTCAGCCTGCTGCTGTATGATTCAGATTAGCCTGCATCTTCAAAATATGTTATGGCTGCGTGTAAATGTCTTAAGTTTTGATAATGTTTGTTATTGTGATTTTCTTTTTTGTTTTTTCAAGGGGAGGAAACAGCTGACCCCTTCTGAGCGATTTTCTTCATGTAATTATATATCGTGCAACTCGTTCTTTGTTGTGAAAGTTGTACACGAACTCTTCAACAATGGCTTGTTTGGTTGGAGTTTACATGTGATGTGTTCTTTGCATGTTTGTACAAATGTTGTGTTATGCAAATA
>NW_018203859.1:0-582 GCF_001263595.1 Phalaenopsis equestris | reverse complement strand
TTTTGTATATTGTATACAAACAAATATTATATTTGGTACACTTTATGATATCTCCTGTTCATTTTGATTGTGTGTGTGTTGGGTTCCATATAATACTGAGACGTTTAATTTATGTGGTTCATTATAATGATTTTTTTATCTAGCACTATTGCACACTTGGTCATTTCATTAATAACACGATACTAATTACAAGACTAAGCGATTACTAAAAAAAATTCAACAGTCTCTTAAACGCGTTTAAGACACGGTAATGCATATTGAACCACACGCCGTTGAATGAAGGGGCTTACTTCCGATACCCCACTTTTATACGGAGGGAAGAGAATCTAGGCTGTGTACCAATTATTATTAATTTATTATCATCATTATTGATTGCATTTTAGAAGATGCCACCCAATTCTTATGGTTTTCTTTATCTAACGCTTAAATTTTACTTTTTCGGCATGTAAATGTTCTTCATTATATCTATATATGTAGGTCGTTGTGCACAAATAACTCGTATTTGGCTCAGTAAGAAACTCATATCTGTTTGTTAGTTAAGTAAACGAGCTGCACGCAAATACTTTCTTATATTCGATATAT
>NW_018203858.1:0-582 GCF_001263595.1 Phalaenopsis equestris | reverse complement strand
TATATATCTTACTTTAATGTGCTAAATTGACATTAACCCAACATGCATTATTTAATTGATATAAAAACAAGATCCATGGAATTAAATCAATATATTACGTATAAGATATGTAATTCATGATATTTGTTCACGACCGAACTCCAACTAATAATTAAATTGTACTTTGTCCATAAATAAGCCATTTAAACCAAATTAAATTTTGGTTTGATCGGTTCAGTAATATCAAAATTTTGATTCGTTTGACTTTTTAGGTTGAGCAATTTGAAAACTAATCCATTCATGAATGAACTCCAACTATTAATTAAACTTTAGTTTGTTCATAAATAAATGATTTAAAAATTAAATTTTGATTCGATCGGTTAAATCAAAAAATTCTGACCGGCTTGATTTTTTTTAGATTTTACATTTTAGTTCTAATTAGTTTGATCAATTTGAAAAACGATCCATTCATAGCTGAACTCCAAATAATAATTAAATTTTCGTCTGCTCATAAATAAATCGTTTAAACCAAATTAAATTTTAGTTCGATCGATTCAATTTTATCGAAATTTTGATTGGTTTGATTTTTTAGATTTTAGATTT
>NW_018203857.1:0-582 GCF_001263595.1 Phalaenopsis equestris | reverse complement strand
GATTTTGGTGGTACAAATGTAAAAAAATAAAATTTAGGAATTTGATATGTAAATATATAAAAATTGGGTGGTGTGTATGTAAATCTTGTGAATAAGTCAAATTTTATGATGTCAGTTATTGCGTGTTTCTGCTCTTTAATAAAGAGCTGATGTTGGGCTCCCAGAAGTTGGCGACTGGTTCCTTCATTGTTGGAACTGAATGTACGCCATGCGAACAAATTAGTATAAAATTTACAAACACACCCGAAAATTCTTAGGTATTTATACATTTGCACTCAAAAATTGTATTTTTATTTACCACACCTTAGTGGTATAAATTCATATGTAAAAAATATTTTATTTTAAGAAAATTAATATTAATGATATTTGATCTTAAAATTTTTAGAGAGAGTTATTTTGGTCGTTCGATAGGTTGTCAGGACAGCTCGTTGTTTGCAAATTGTTCGTATTAAGTCTGTTTTATTGCACAATAAATAACTATATATATATATATATAGATGTAAAATAGTATTTTAAATTAATTTAATTGATTGCAAAGTCATAGGAGGATTTATAATCAATTAAAATTATTAATTTAAAAAT
>NW_018203856.1:0-582 GCF_001263595.1 Phalaenopsis equestris | reverse complement strand
ACAAATGCTTAATTGCATATTGAACTTCAAATTACAATTAAAATACACCAAAATAAATAACTGAAACTAAACCTCGACAGATTCGACATGAATCCTAGGTTAGCTAATGTAGTCACCATAATTGAGGGTCATACACTTACCCCAGCTTAGTTTGAGTATAAAAACTTATGTCAGTTTCGGTATCTAGCAAGAATTAAGAACTAGAACATACAAAACACCTCAACCTATCCCCTGCAACTAAAGGGAATGCCTTAGGATGATGTAAACCATGATTACTGACGAAAGTATTTCAAACCTCCTCGAGACTACGAATCCTTTAAGCTACGACATTTAAGGGGGGTTCCTGGTTATGAGGCTGGTTATACCTGATGACTTCTGATTTCCTGGTACAACGGAAAGTCATGAGCATCTTAACCAAGTAAATCATTCTTAGTGTCTAGGTTAGTCCAATTGTTAGGCTTCTTTATATAGTTTAGGTTCGATTTTTCATCTAGAAATCTTTCCTACCTTACTCTACAGTATAGGGGTTCGAATAAATTCATGTCTGTCATTTTAAATATCACTAATTCACCTTGTAAACCC
>NW_018203855.1:0-582 GCF_001263595.1 Phalaenopsis equestris | reverse complement strand
ATATATATGAACCCCTATTTATAGGCGTGGGTCATAATATTATAAAAGTACATATTAGTCCCAGGTCATTAACCTTTTAGCATGGCTTTTTGATAATTTATTAAATTATTTGTGTGTAATAAAGCTCGGGACCTATTCGATCGATAATAATTGCTGATGATTTGGTAGGCCTTGGTTAGATTGATTTAGGATCCAAAGGAGTGCTTTTCATCGATCGTTCTGAAGGATGATGACTGTCATGAGGGACTTTCTTTTGACATATTCTATCGATCATTCGGTAAGATATTTTTTCTATTACTGCTCATCTGAATACGATTTTCTAATGTTACATCTGATAGGTCATACTTGCTTCTTGGGTCGCCCATCTCTTTAAGATTCGTGCAGACACATTCTTATATGTACATGTATATTGGTGGTATTCTCAATCTGTGAACCTTCGATTGCAAGAATATCCACAAGTGTTTTAACTTTTGCAAGGTGTTGGTTAATTCAAAATTTCAATTAGCTTTGAGGTTGTGAAATTTATTCTTTAATTAGATGATACTGCTAATTTGTTGTGATAAAAGTTTATTCCTATGGAGC
>NW_018203854.1:0-582 GCF_001263595.1 Phalaenopsis equestris | reverse complement strand
CAAATGCCCCCAAAATTATCTCATTGATATTTTCAACACAGATATTTAATATTTATTTATATAATATTTTATAAACATAATTATTTTAAAATATATACTTTTAAGAAAATGTATCACTTGAGAAAGAAAGAAATATTAATGATATTTTAATATGATATCAAAAATTAAAATGGTATACTAATATAAGAAATACTATATAATTTCAAAATTATACAATACGGATAAAAATCCCATAATTTCTTTTGCATTAGCAAGAGTAAATCTCACACAGATAACGACATTCGCAGATCTTCTATTTTATATACATATAAATATTAAATCATTAGTTCATAAAAGACAAAAGTCTTTATTGAATAATAAAAATCGGGTGCTGCTTCCTCCAGGTATTCCCGTTTTAGACGTCCATGGTACGAGCGAGCTCCTAATAATATATCGTCATGTGTGATATCGAATCCATTTAAAAAAAAATATTAAATTAGAACGGCGGACTCCGAAATAACATCCGCTATTTCACTTCAATAACCGTGAAAGAACACCGCGGATGTTATTTCGAGGTTATTTCTGGGTTATTTCGGAGTTATT
>NW_018203853.1:0-582 GCF_001263595.1 Phalaenopsis equestris | reverse complement strand
ATGATGTGGATTATGAAATAAGTTGTTATTTGAAGTTGATGGTGTGTATGGCAACCTTGCGTGTTGCATGAAGCCTCATTTGGTAGAAAATATTGCCACCATGTGAGGGAGCCGTATCAGTTACATCATTTGAGTGAATTCGACTCTTTTGTACGAGGAGTATTGATCTTGTTTGTTATGTTTTTATTATTTTTCTGGGCTTTCTTTCTTTTTTTTAGAAAGGGAGGTTTTTTTTCTTCTTAGGTTGAGTTTGATTGTTTTGAGTTGGCAGAACTTTTTTGATTTGGTAGGCTTTGTCAAGTTGATATAGTCTATTTTTTTATGGGCACTTATCAATAGAGTGACGATAGACTATTGATTAGAGGATGAATAATCTTTTTAGGATTTTTAATCCTGATTTTTTTATTATAGAGCGTAAGAGAGAAGAGAGATATACGGAGAGAGACAACGACGAGAGTGAATAATAATGAACAACAAATTATATCAATCATATTGACATTTCCCAACCTTTTTGGCTAAAATTGTGTTTCTATTCTACATGAAATAATCTCCCTAATTATGAGAGAGAGAGAGAGAGAGAGA
>NW_018203852.1:0-582 GCF_001263595.1 Phalaenopsis equestris | reverse complement strand
ATTCTTATGTATTTACATATCTAACACATATACTTGAATTTTTACATATATATGACAGCTTATGTGCGCATGAAAATATGTATGTCATTTATATTTTTAAGATGAGATAATTATAATTTTGATGAGATGTGAAGGATTTGGGTGGTATAAATGTAAATACAGATGAATTTGATGGTATGCATGTAGATATCTGTTCATGGTCATCCATCTGAACGTTATGTGTCAGTGGTACATGATGTGGGTTTGAAAATTGTGTGCAGAGGGAGTGTGGGTATTTTCTAAGGGTTTTGGTGGAGCTTCTTCGTCTAGAATAAATTTAAGATAATATGAGTGACAACAGGACCATTAGATTTCAAAAGGAAATGGAGTCCAATAATAGCTTCAATGTGATCTGCTATGCTTTAGACTATTGTTTGTTGACACAATAGGGTTGGAGCATTGAAATGGCATTTTTTTTTTTAAATTATTTGTTTTGTTCCATCAAATTGCACACACATTATGTCTTCATTTAGAGCTAGTAAATGAACGAATAGTTAATGACATTTCATGGTGATGAATATTGACTTTAGTAAAGATTTGGAT
>NW_018203851.1:0-582 GCF_001263595.1 Phalaenopsis equestris | reverse complement strand
ACCAAAAGTGAGGTCAACATATATATATATATATAATGGGATAGGCATTTGCACTCTATAGAAAAATAACTAGAAAGGGATCACCTTATATGAATTAGAGGAATATCTATGATGATTTTAAAGATTTTTAGTTTAGTGCATGATGACAACATTTTTCATAGTAAAATAAGAAGATAATGATGTTATTATATAACTCTTTCTAGAATGTATTTAATGATATAAAATTGTAATTAAAATTAATTTCATTCTCTACCATGAAAATTCCATCACCCAAGGCTTTTATAAGAACATTCAAAGTTATCTTTGCTTGTCTATCCTTTTGTTATAAGCTCCAAACTACTTAACCAATTTATAGTGGTCATTCTACTATGGCTATCCACGCTAATTATCTACGAGCATTTATTACAAGCATCTTGATTGTGATCCTCTTGCAGAAACTCCTTTGAGTTATAATGACTAGTTATGTAAACTTCTTATGAATGATAGTGAATGTATTGAGATGTTCATCGGTTGGATTTAACCTAAATTCCCACGATTCATTGAAGAAGAAAGGATGATTATGGAGAAAGTATGGGAATAGAA
>NW_018203850.1:0-582 GCF_001263595.1 Phalaenopsis equestris | reverse complement strand
AAACTAAAGTTTTTTCTGGTTAGATTTTATTTCATCATTCAAGAAGCCATACTGTCAATATTTTCTTTTTAGCGTTGGGCGAATTTTCGTCGCAGCGTTTTGATTAGGGTTGGATCCTCTTTTAGATTTCACTTTTTCATTTCTTTTGATTACCTGATTTTTTTAGATCCGATATAGATTTTCTTGTGATATACAACGATAGCGATGTTGTTGAAGGTTTCCGGTTCTGTTCTGATGGCTTCGAAGTGGATTCAGAAGGAGTTGAATGACCTGCATAAGGATCCGCCGACATCGTGCAACACTAGTTTGTTTTGCATCGCTTTATTCTTCTGTATTCTTCTTTATCTGTTTCGAGCTGAGCTGTCTCTATTTCTTTCTGCTTGACCGAGTGTATGAACTGATTTGATATTTGTTTCAATCTGAGTTAAAATTTTATTTTGAAGTTTTTTACATAACGCTCCAACCATTCTCATTTACATACCTTTCACTCACATTTTTCACATTCAAACAGAGTGCTACTTAATTTTGAAAGTTGAACCACTAATGTATAAATTATTCTTTTCTTCTAGAATCTTCTCCAAA
>NW_018203849.1:0-582 GCF_001263595.1 Phalaenopsis equestris | reverse complement strand
AAATCCATAGATGTTTGATTTGACTATTGACCTGCCTATACAAATTTAAGATGGTTTGATCAATGTTGAGGTAAAAAAAAGGGGAACAAAATTTTATTCAATCATGTTAAGATATTTGCAAATTATATGAAATGTTTGGGTTCATTCAAAATGGTTCGGAAGTTTTGTTTATTGTCTTTCATTAGTCATGTTAATGAAATTGTATTTTTCTTCATAGTTTGCCAAAAAGAAAAAAGATAAATATATAAAATAAAGGAGTGGAAAATAATTCTTTAATCTCTAGTGATATAAATCATTTATGATTTAATGTTAGAATCATTTATATCCTTCATCCTTTCATGGATTAACTTAAAATCCTTAATATTCAAATGCTTAGCCTACCACGTTGGAAACGAAGTATATATGATAGTTCATCTTGTCAGTTGCTAGTAAAGAAATAAACCATCTATATTTGGATAAGATTTAATTGTAGTCTTTTTTCTCAATCAAAGTTGATAACAAATTAATGTGGTTGTCTGCCGTCGGAGAAAAATTTGCTCAATACGTTAGGGAGGTTATTCAGAGGATATTGGGGGGTTATAT
>NW_018203848.1:0-582 GCF_001263595.1 Phalaenopsis equestris | reverse complement strand
AAAAAAAAAAATATGAAAAACAATGCTAGTTTTATTAAAAACAAAATTTTGGTGCAATTTGTTAAGTTTAGTTTGCAAAAATAAAAACAATAATGGAACTAACCGTTTCTGCCAAATATAAGCCAAATATATTCGATACAAATAGCACCAAAATAGATAAGAACAAGATATCAAATTATTAAGTAAATTTTGTGATGTTATTTTAACATGATTTATGAGAAGAAATATCCAAAAGTAAATATTAAATAAAAAATATAAAAAAGTATTGAAAATCTCAAAATACATAAAAGAACGCATTTACATTAATTGATAGTTAATATTTTTTATGTATATTAATTACTTATCAAATAATAGTTTAATATTAATTAATTATTGACTATAAATTAAGAATTATATAAAATTTTTATTAAATAATGTAAAATTTTAAATATATATATTATTCAATAATTAATTATAAAATAATCATATATAAATTTATTTAATGATAATTAATTGGATAATATAAAAATGAATTATTAATTAATCAATTAAATTAATTTAAACCAAAAAACAAATTAAAACCACATACCTATCTCCCTCTTT
>NW_018203847.1:0-582 GCF_001263595.1 Phalaenopsis equestris | reverse complement strand
AAAAAAATAAAAGAAAAAAACATGCATATAATTTTTTTATCTTGCATACTATTAATAATGTTTGAAAATATCTCATTATTTTTATTTTTACCCAAGTAAATAAATTAATCTTTACATAGTCATTCTCAATATCATGCAAGTAAGAGATTATTCAATGTTAATAATAAGGTTCCTGAATTATGACCTCTTCTTCTTGATGGGCAACTTTTGTAACATCTTTATTATCCATTCTTTCTCCAATATTTTAGGCTAATTAGTATTATCTCTTATTCTTCCAAGCCAATCTCTTCAACAACTTTTAATTGACTAAATATACCAATAAACTCAGAATGATGGAAAGCCATTGACAACTTGATTGAAAGAATTATACCCAAACATTAGGTAGTCCAACTATTTAGCCTCCTTAAAAAATTTAGTTTTATGTTTGGATTTGGATTTCACTTTCTTATAGAATTCTTTCTAGCCTATCATGTTCTTTTAGTCTAGGATTTAGATCTTTAAATTAATAATTCTCAAGTCGAACCTTCTCATTCTAAACCTTATGCACTCCTTCAACTTAAATCAAATTTAAACAATTAAAAC
>NW_018203846.1:0-582 GCF_001263595.1 Phalaenopsis equestris | reverse complement strand
GTAACCGTATGGATGTGTTCTTCTTGAGTAGATGATGGTGTAGGAACAACATTCATGTGATTTGGTTGAGTATCAGGAGAGATCTTAATGCTTAAAGTTTAACAGCTTACAGTTTAAGTTAATCGGGGACAATAAACGAATGTCGTCCGTTTCCGCATGTAATGAATGGATGCTCTGGATAGCGCCAGATGGATGGATGGAACAAAACATCGGGACGCGTGGTAGCTGATTCAGGAGGCTGTGTCAAGTGGCAGAGCGCCACTTGGTTATTCGGAGTTGCCTATGATCCAGTTAGCGTCGGATGGATAAGTAGGAAAATAGGCTTTTTTTGAATTAAATAAATACCAAATTTTTGAAAATTTGTAACTTTACATAGAAAAGTCTTAAAAATAAAATAAAAAGCCCCACTTTCTTAGTGAAATGAGGAGAATAATGTTTATCAAAAATAAAAATTATTTGGTGACACTCTTATTTTTAATTAATTAAATATTCTATGTAGTATTTTAATTTATTTTGATTAAACATTGCTCATGATTGAGGAGATGTTCTCTGATTTTTCCATGGTCAGAGGACATCTCTATG
>NW_018203845.1:0-582 GCF_001263595.1 Phalaenopsis equestris | reverse complement strand
TCTTTCAAACTCTTATCTATAATTGCACCTACATCGTTTCTAGTCTGACTCTTACATAAATACCAAATATTAAAACCTAAACTATCAATCTCATCAGCATTTTCTCCAGCACATTTAATTTCTTGGATTCATAAGATATTTATCTTTCCATGTCTCATAATATCTACTAATTCTGTTATTTTAGTTGTGAGAGTACCTATATTACAGGATCTTATTCCTAATATTAATTTTATGGACTAACTTCTTTGTCCACATCCATCCATAATGTGGGAATCCTTGCTTATTCACGACACCAGGGTGTCAATGTAGTGACCCTTAAACACTTTTCACTGTATTCAGACCATACAATTTTTCACTTTCAAGAAATGTCCTAACATTTATGCAATTATTTAAAGTATTCATATCATGATTTTTTAACAAAATTTTACTCTGGTTGTCGACTAGCTAACGCAACCTTCCACTTTTCACATTCGGGACTTGAGAACCACTGATAACAATGTTAATAAACTAGTCATATACAAAGGCAAAATAAAATTTAGAAGTGAATGTGATTTAGGAGGTTACACAAACCTTAAAGTTTAT
>NW_018203844.1:0-582 GCF_001263595.1 Phalaenopsis equestris | reverse complement strand
TGTGCGGTGTCCGTATGGATTTTTGTAATCAAACAGTGTGCATAATTTATCTGCTATATGACAGCTCACTTGAACTTTTTAATAGGGGCATTTACATGCAGACCACACGATTTTTATGTATTTACATATCTAACACAATCTTATATATTTACATGCATAACACTCAAATCTTTATTATTACATTAAAAATATCAATATTACTAACCTTTTGGAGTTGGAAATCATTTTCAGGCATGTTTACGAAACTAAAGTGTTATAAATGTTAATATCAAATTTTATGTGTTGGATATGTAAATTCATAAAATTTTGTGATAGTATATAAAATTTCCTTTTTTATAATGCTTTTGTGGAAACCAGTTTATATGGAAACAACTTTCGACCGTAGTTTCCGGCGAAACTTTTTATAAATTCTTTTATGGTTGCTAAAATTAACAAAATAAATCTTCTCAATTAAAAAATAAAAAGCAAATTTGACATATCATAATTAGGGCTGTCAAAACTGCTCGTTATTCGTGACCAACTCGTGTTTTATTAGTTAAGAAGCCCTTGTTCGGCTCATTCGCTAAGTTAACGAGCCGAACA
>NW_018203843.1:0-582 GCF_001263595.1 Phalaenopsis equestris | reverse complement strand
CCATGTTTATTAAAAAGCATGTTTAAAAATGTTATGTTACATGTGATATAGGAAAGACATGAGTGTATTGTGTGTGCTAAGTTTACTAAATGGATAATTATAAAAGCATGTGATACTTATGTATCAAAATTAGGGTTTGTAAGTTTACGGGTTTAAGAAAAGACTGCTTGCGATACATTTATGTATAAGTTGTGATAATTTACACATCTTATCAATCTATGCTAAAAAATTACTAGGAAATTTCAAAGAAAAAAACAACATTAAAAGAACCTTTAATTAAATGTGCTCTAAATATTAAATATTGTTTTACAAAATTATGTAAATTAATTGCACTTTAATTTGAAACCCACTCAACCTCTTAAAAGCAACATAAATTAAATGCGCTCTAATTTGTAAGTTTTGATCATGTGCTTTAACCTTCAAATGGTTTTATTTAATGAGTAACTTACCTAATCTTTTAAATAACTTTATCTAAATTTGCTCTAAATGATTAAAAAGTTGTGCTCAAAACTTGAAAACTCTTGCTCCTCTAAAAAAATATGAAATAAAAGAAAACTATGGTTGTAAGCTTAAGGATATTTT
>NW_018203842.1:0-582 GCF_001263595.1 Phalaenopsis equestris | reverse complement strand
AGTATATTATTCTTTGAATGTCATATCTGATCATTCATAAAGAAATATTTTGAGCTTTATAGTCGTACACAGTAAAAAAACCACCAAGTTGTGAAGCCAATCATATAACCAAGTGCCTTTTGTAGCCACATTCTTTTTACTATTATATTAAACTCTTAAATTAGAAAACTAAAATTAGCAGTTGGTCAATTATATGTGAAAATTTTATGAATATTCTCATTATATCTCATCAAAACCCTTAGAACTAATTAGTTGTAGCAAAAAAAGAACAAGTTTTAAGGAATAAATTTTATGTACATGCTTACAATTATATCTTGAGACTTCATGAATTTAATATTGCTCATCTGTTGTTTCATTTTTATTCTGTCATCCATTGACAGAGGGTCTTCTGCCACATAACATCTTCTTCTCTATTCAACATCCCTATAATCATGACAACCTCATTAGCAGTGAAACTCAAAAAATGGCTACCAATGCTGAAAGACTACACATTAATATCTTAGTCAGACAAAAGTTTGAATTTAAAAGAATTTTCTTGTTGGAAGCCCAACATTATAAATTAATATAGTTCAGTTCCCACTT
>NW_018203841.1:0-582 GCF_001263595.1 Phalaenopsis equestris | reverse complement strand
GCCATTTAATTTTTATGTATTTACATATTTAACATCTGAACTTCAGATATGTGTTATCTTATCTGTGCATCAAAATATGTAATTTATATTTTAAAAATTAAAGTAGTTGTGTTTTTTTGTGTGAGAAATGTAAATGAATAAGAATTATGAGGTATGTATGCAAATACACGTTTTATTTGTGTAGGTGGTTAGGAAACTGGTGTTAATTTCAGGTTTTCGTCAGATGATGAGTTGACAATATTATGATAGAGCCACCTGACCTGAAATGGCTCTAGATTTTTTTTAATTTGTGGTAGTTGTTCCAATAAATGATAAAAAAAAAATGGCTAACGATATCTAGATTGCCAAAATTTGAAAAGTTTGGCAAGAAAAATTATCTGTATGTGCCGAAGCTGTAAGGGATGGAGGGCCAAATCAAAGAGATGTTTGATAAATGAGAATGCGAATCATGATCATGGTTTTAAAAAAAATATAGTTTAAGTTAGATGACAACCCAAATTAAAACATTTTTAATTGTACGCTCACTACATTATATTTTTTGAGCAAAGTGTGGTAGTGGTGCGGTACCGCACTACATTTTTT
>NW_018203840.1:0-582 GCF_001263595.1 Phalaenopsis equestris | reverse complement strand
AGCTTCTAACATTAACAGGAAGAAAAAAAAAAAAAGAAAAAAAAAGAAGAAAGCAGATCAAGGAGCTATGCAAAGAAGATGAATTTCACAACTTGCCTGCCACAAAAAGAACAGAAGACTTGACCAAAGTTCTCATAGCTTGATGCTGAAAAAGTTAAAGCCAGCTAAAATCATGAGAACCATTATTATCATTAGACTAACACTACTTTTTTTTTAAACGAGCAGAATGATTACTCATAAATCACATAGCAAACGCCTCAAGGTTTTCCTTAGCTTCAACTATATCTTCAATTCTCGACTTTTCCTGGTTGAAGAACAGCTCCTTCAGATTGTATGGCCCGACTGAGTTCGGTTGATCTTCCCACAGTTTATCTGCTAATTTCTTTGCAAGCTTCTCGGTTCCATGGAAAGAATCCCAAAACACAAAATCGTCTGGTGAATTACACAGCTCGTACTCAGCCACTTCCTTGTTTCCTCCACAGCTATATATGCCTCCATATAGCCCAGTCCCACAACAAGCATTGATTCCATCTTTAAACCCTTCATTAAACCAAAATTCTAAGCATCAGATTATACAATTGT
>NW_018203839.1:0-582 GCF_001263595.1 Phalaenopsis equestris | reverse complement strand
TATAAGCTAGCTTAAATCGACGCTTTGCATGTTCTTTAATTTGAATCGGAATATTTTTATTAAAAAAAATACCTCATGATTCATGTCAAATATCTTAAGGTTCCTATCAAATGATAAAATTAATTTGCGATTTTATATCAGATTAATAATGAATTTAATTAAACTAATTTTTTGTTTCAAACAATAAACCAAAAAAAAAGCTTGCTGCACGGCCATTAGGTGAGCTAATAAATTATATTAGACATGAGGTAATGGATACTTTTAATGTATTTATTCATCAATTATTCCTAAAGTGATAATGAGTTTGGTGACTTTGGTCAAGCCAAATTTGCTGTAAAAATTACTTTGAGTGGTATGTATGTAAATATTTCTTTTTTTATTCATATCTCATTTTTTTTAAAATATTTATCATGATAAAAATTAATTTACATTTTTGACCGTATAATTTTATATTAAAATTCTAACTGCTGGGCAAGTTAAAAGTTGCTTTCTCATTGACTTTCAACTCAAATAATGATTAATGCCGGTTGCTTCTTATGTTAATGTCGGTGCATTTTATGATGATTAATTAATAAGGTGTAT
>NW_018203838.1:0-582 GCF_001263595.1 Phalaenopsis equestris | reverse complement strand
AAAAAAAAAAATTGAAGGTCTCAAGCAAGTTGGACCCGATCTGAGTAAGCTGAGCATGACTCAAAATCAGCTCCACAAAAATTTGCACAAAATCAATACGAATTGGTGATTAAATCAATGGATCTACCAGCCCTTCGGTCGGCTGGCTATCCATCGGTAGGTAGTTCTTCAGCTGGTTGACTTCACAAGTACTTATAGTTTTTCGTTAGTGATGATCTTTTAACTTTTAATTTGAAAAAAAATATATAGATTGTTTCGAGATTTGTGCAGACTATTTTTTGATGTATAATTTCTAATAAATGTTTTCATTGACCATTTTAATTTTTGTAATATATTATTTGATTTTCTAATGATAATGGCTTTAAAATTGCTCATGTTTCTTGATGTTACCCTTGATCACTATCAACAATCAATGTCGGCAACCACAATTAAGCAATGGTTTAGTGTTTTCCAATCGCTAATGTTCGATGCCACAAACTTGCTGGAATTACGATAGCTACCAAGTAAACTATCGATTGCTGCCCAATATTCAAAATTCCTGACGAATCGTCGTCCAACATCATCTAATCGATCTTTCATCTT
>NW_018203837.1:0-582 GCF_001263595.1 Phalaenopsis equestris | reverse complement strand
TTTTTCAACGAAATAGACCCGTCAGTCATTCCCGACAGACACCAATGGTTGTGCTACAATTTTTCCGAAAGCTGTGCTACACTAATCCGAAAGACAAATCGTTTGTCATATTACTGACAAAAAACGACAGCTTGCCAACGATATAAATTTAATCTTACAACAACGGTTTTATTTCATCGGAAAACCGTCGACTAATATAAGTCAGGTAATTTTCTCAGTAAAAGAATTACCGACAAGTGCTTTTAGAGACTCCCCCAAAGTCGTGGTTAAGCCATTAGAAATTTATTAATCGACAACTTTTAGATAGTACCCGACATTTTTTAGATCATCAGAAATAAGCTCATTTCCTTTATTGAAACGTTTAGACGATACCACACAATTCTTTTATATTTATTTATCAAACACCTAAACTTTCGTCTTTACAGGCGCCCACTCAAAGCCTCAGCATCACATTAAAAATACCGCTATCACAAACTTTTTAGAAGCACATAATCATCTGCATGCATAAGTTTATAACACCAAAATGTTGTAAATATAAATATCGAATTTTAGGTGTTTGATATGCAAATACATAAGAATTGT
>NW_018203836.1:0-582 GCF_001263595.1 Phalaenopsis equestris | reverse complement strand
AAAGACATAACTTGGAACTCATCTTATAGTGTTTCTGAGCCATATTCCCAATAAAATTGACCTTACTTATTTTGGCACACCACCTACTCATTGACCTGCCTAATGGAATCAGGAGGGCAGTCACTTCTTATAGAATTTTGTTCAACCCATTGTTATTAAATTATACACTAAAATCTTGCCCTTATTAAAAAAAAAAAACACTTTTCCCCTTTAAACTCAATTGCTTAATAATAATTATATTTTCAATTTAAGAAATATTTAATAATTAAAAATGTCATTATAATGAGTTTTGATTTTAATTCAATGATTGATGATATAAATACAATAAAAAGTCTCAAACACAATTCAATGTGTCTACTCATAATAACTAGATTAAAAAAAGTAAGTTTTTTTATTTTATAAGTACTTTCTGATAATTTTTTTCATTTCATTTTTTTATTTTTAATAAATTAAAATTAAATTTAAATTTAAATTAATTTAAATTAATTTTTAATTCTGCCCCCTCTCTTCATAGTATGATTGTACCATTGGACCGGCCCTATTACATAATTACTAACATATAATAGCATCCTAAGTCACATG
>NW_018203835.1:0-582 GCF_001263595.1 Phalaenopsis equestris | reverse complement strand
CATTTTTTCTACGTTGGTTTGGTTCATCTTGATTTTGTGGTAGCCTGAAAATGCTTCCATGAAGCAAATTATAGAATGACAGATTGATGAGTCCACCGGAGCATCAATCCCTGATAGTGGGTAATCGTCATTCAGGCAAGCAAAGTTCAAGTTGGTGAAGTCCACGTATGACCTCCACTTTCTATTGGTTTTCTGCACCATCACCATATTATAGACTTGGGTCGGGTACTGCACCAAAATGTAGCCAACCTTCTTCAGTTTCAACACCTACTTGTGGATCGACTTGGTCAAAGTCATAGCCGACGACCTTATGTTCTCCTTCATCAGTCGAACAGAAGGGCTGATATTTAGTTGGTGATAGGCTATGTTTATCAGTATACCTAACATCTCAGTGGCTAACCAACCAAAAGCATAATGATGCTCCCTCAGGGTCTGAACCAGTTCATTCTTGGTTCATTCATCAAAATTCTCACTTATCAGGGAAAATTTACCCTCTTCCCCTTCAATGTAAGAATTTTTTTGGTGGTGTTACTAATCTTGAGATCCAATTCACACTGATTGATGAGATCGAGTAGTTTTTTC
>NW_018203834.1:0-582 GCF_001263595.1 Phalaenopsis equestris | reverse complement strand
GCCAAGAGGACGCAAGAGTACTGGTTTCAACAATGCAGGACTTACCAATATCAAAACCAGACTCTAATCTGAAATAGGGGCACGAGTAGGATTGTCACCAAGAAGTGCAGTGGCATAAGAACGGAGCGTCAAGACCATCTCCACCAGGCAAGATGACCGCGACCTAAGTTTGTAGTGGTGTGGCGAGCCACGTCAATCTGTGACCCGAGGAAGAAAACGACGTACGAGGACTGCAAATGACGTAACCAAACCTCATATCAGGAATGAAAGACAACGATGTCGTGTAAGCTGTCTGCAAAAGCCGACGATACTGTGAGACAATGACGACGCGTCAAGCAGGAAGATGATGTCGTGCGAGTTGTCTGCAAACACCGACGAGGCAATCAAAAAAGGAGAAGGTTGTGTGCGAATCTGTTCGTCGTCGAGCACGATGAAACAGTTCGTCAAGGAAAACGACGAAGCCGACAGAGTAATAAGGCGAAAGATTCAAAGCTGAGAATCATCATCAGACGAAAACTCTAGCAGAACTACACGCCGAAGACCCATTGAACATATTTATATATGTTTGTGTGTGTGTGTGTG
>NW_018203833.1:0-582 GCF_001263595.1 Phalaenopsis equestris | reverse complement strand
TATCTGTAATTATTATAAATATTTTTTTCGATTCCTAAATCTAGCAAAAACATAGTACTATACTTTGAAAATAAAAATGAATAAATAACCCCTACTCGAGGCAGCTTCTTTGAAAAAATATTAATATAGAATACACTTTAGATATATTAAAATTAAAGGGTATGATTGTAATTTATTAAAATATTTAACTATTACATTTAGCTTACATACATCAAAGTTATTCTATATTATCTTTCTTCTAATACTCCATTCTTTTTGGGCATTCTATTACAAAAGCCATTTGAAACAAAACAAATTTTCTCTATTGTAGTATAAATGCTAGTTCCAGAGTCAATTCAAATTTCTAGAACTAAGCTCAAGCCAAAATGGGGTCAACTTGAGCACGATTTGACTCATCTACACGTACTTATATAACATTATGATAGTAATTAATTGCCAAGTTGTAATTTCTCCTTGTTTTCATCCCATTGTTATAATGACGGGTAAATACCCTAAACAATCAATAATATATCATGCACAAACAAGATGTATATATACAAACATACATACACACATATATATAACATTATATATATATATATA
>NW_018203832.1:0-582 GCF_001263595.1 Phalaenopsis equestris | reverse complement strand
AAAAAAAAAATAAAAGAAGGCACTACATGCAGTTTTAAAAACACCAGGAAGTTGTCAAGGCATCATTTTGGTGCTTGCAGTCATAATTATGTTTTTGAAGACGACAAAATTAGATAGAATCCACCATTTGGTTGATGTAAAGAGAAATCACCGTGAATTTTAAACACAATAAACTCCTAAAATGTAATAATTTTGTTCACATACACAAAATAAATGAAGATGAAATCATAATTTTCTACAGCATGTTTTCCAAGAAACAAGCATTCATGTAAGTAATAACCACACATACAATGCATTCACTAAATTTCAAGAGTGAGACCTAGGCAGAGAACATGCGGTTATGAAACAATGACTACTTCAATACGTAGACATAACATATAAATATTAAAAAAAACACATTTTAAATGCTTTTTTGCTTTGCAATTAGGGGGCAAGTTGTACAAAAATCAGATGGAACTGCAAATAAAGAAAAGGAGCATTTACATACATACCAAGCAATTCCTATGTATTTACACATTTAACACATATTTTACTTTTTACATTAATCCCACCCAAATCTTTCATATCACATAAAAATACCAC
>NW_018203831.1:0-582 GCF_001263595.1 Phalaenopsis equestris | reverse complement strand
AGATTTCAAACCAGGAAATGGAGCTCTTATATATGGCATCAATACATTTCTCCTTCTATTTATTTATTTCTTTGGAGATTTTTAAAAAACTTACTGCCTCTGGATAATATTCTAAAGTTGAAAGGGTTGAAGATGGCATCCTTTTGTTATATTTGTAAAATTGGAGGCTAAGTCTACTAATCATTTATTCTTTGCTTGCCCCTTTGGAAGATCTGTGTGGGAGATGGTTGAGAGTTTTTTTTAGTAGTACTTGGCCTATTTCCTTGAGCTTGGAAAATATTCTTCATTCATGGCAAGAAGTTAGTTCTTGTCACAAGAAATTGCTTTATTTTCCTCTCACTGCTTTGTGGTTTTTTTGGATGGCTATAAATAAGCATAAGTATGAAGCTACTATACACACATCTTCTATCACTATTTATTTCATTATGGATAATTATCTTAAGTTATTGAGAGCTGTTAGTGCTTTTGGTAGTTCTTTATCTCCTCTGATTGGTAGGACCCAACCTTAATTAGTTGGAGACCACCCTCTCGAGGTTGGATTAAAATTAATATTGATGGAAGTTACACCACTAATGCTGCTGG
>NW_018203830.1:0-582 GCF_001263595.1 Phalaenopsis equestris | reverse complement strand
CTATGAGGAGACATTTGCTCCAGTGGCTAAGTTAAGCACTATTCGGGTCCTATTGTCACTTGCGGTGAATCCATGCTAGTCTTTAGTCTAACTAGATGTCAATAATGCGCTCTTAAATGGAGAGTTTACAGAAGACGTGTACATGTCTCTTTCTCCTAACTTTGACTTTATTGCCTTTAGAGGGCAAGTATGCAGGCTACGAAGTCTCCTTATGAGCTAAAGTAGTCCACAAAGACCTGATTTTACAAGTTTACAAAGTTGGTTGTGGGCCATGGTTTTACTCAGGCTCAATTGGATCACACCCTCTTCTTTCGACATTCCTCCAATGATCAGGTATCTATCCTTATTTCCTATGTTGACGATATTGTTCGTACAGATAACAATCTGTCGCATTAGAGTTTTTGAAAGATATTCTTGCCATATCCTTTGAAATGAAGGACTTAAGTTTATTCCGATACTTCTTAGCCATGGAAGTGACTCAACCATCTTGAGGTATTTGCTTGTCTCAACGCAAATATGTGATTGCTCTCTTGACAGAGAATAATCTTCTTCTGAGCAAACTTGTTGTTGTTCCTATGAATC
>NW_018203829.1:0-582 GCF_001263595.1 Phalaenopsis equestris | reverse complement strand
TAATAATAATAATAATAATAATAATAATAAATGTATAACAAAAATATGTGAATCTCTCCTTGGGACGGCCCTCAACCGAAACAACCAGCAGTTTGGATGATTTACAACCTAGAACTCTAGACAATCAATAGCTTGAATAATCAGAAGCCTGGATGACCAACAGGCTGAACAACCTGCAGCTTGAATGATCGACCATCACCCTGGACAATCTGCAATCCGGAAGGGCCACAACATGTACGACAAACTAAAACAAATATTGGAAATATCACTAACGCCACTATTAAAATAGGGGCAAACAAATAACTTCACATATTGTATCCTTCCCCTAAAAATAGGGGATTGTTTTATAAATAAAATAGTGATCCAAGAGGCCCGGGAAGACCCAAATTACCCATATAATTTTGTTTGTGGTGCCCTCTTATATGTTTCTAGCACTCTACCCCCGAGATGTGATTCAGGGACAAATCAGAATTTAATAGTAACAGTTAAAATTTAAGTGATATTTAAAAATATTTTTGATATTTCTTTAATTTTTAAGATAATTTGATTTTATTTTTATAGTTTTAAAAACACTTTTTTTTT
>NW_018203828.1:0-582 GCF_001263595.1 Phalaenopsis equestris | reverse complement strand
CTCCATTTCTTTGGTGCATGGGGAGGTTTCTTTAAGGAGCAGCTTGAAATGAGGCATCCCCTCTCCTATGCTAGAGGAGAGCTTCATCCTTTCTTGGGGGCGCAATAGTCGGAAGACCATCGGAGCATCGCTGGAGCTCAGCCAAAACAGCGGCAAATCGTAGGTTTCTCTCATACTGTAAGAGAGCTTCATCCTATGTGAAGAAACTTGTCCACAATCATCACGATGGTGAGATTTCCTAAATCCCTTAGTCAACACTAGGGTTAGTCTAGTCTAGGCGTGTGGGTTTGATCGCCCACGAGGGGTGGATGTGCTGACCGATATTGTCGGCACGACTGCTCCATGTATGTGGGTAGGTTAGGAATCTCGTGTGTCAGCCATTCTTTGGATCTGAGTGAATCCCCTTGTGAGCCTTAGATCCCGCTGGGTCGGAATCTCAATTTCCCAAAGCTTTGATGTTCCCAACTTTTCTTGGAGAGGTTGGTTGAGTTCGATCTTAGAAGATGAAACCTGCTAGTAAGACACTAAAATACCTTTCTTAGAGTAAAATATCATCAATAGAAATGTATAAAAACAATCCTA
>NW_018203827.1:0-582 GCF_001263595.1 Phalaenopsis equestris | reverse complement strand
CTACTCCATAAACTCTATTGTTATTACATTACAAAGATAGATACAACAGTTGTATATATACAAACATAATGACATGCTTATAAATAGTTCAAAGGGTAAAATAGCCATTACAGGCATAATACTATGCATGATATAAAGTGTCGTGTTTATGCAGGAAGTCCTAGCAACCACAGAGGCGTGGCCGAACATGCGGTGTGGAGGAGAACTAGGAAGAGCATGGATGAAGCGATTGAAGGAGAACATCAAGAGATAGCAGTTGTCATTTACCTCCCTTCAAGATGAAGATCGAGAGGTATGATAGTCAGCTTGCGAGTGAGATTTTGGTGTCTATTGATCAGAAGCACTTTGGTAAGAATATTTGGGACTTGAGTTTCTGACATAAGGTGTTGTAAGTCGATATGCTTGAGCTGTAGATGATCTCAAAGTGGTAGTCCATTTCAATATGTTTGGTTCGTGTGTGGAAAATTGGGTTGTCTGTTAAGGCTATTGTTGAATTGTTGTCACTGAATAAAATAGTGGGAGGAAGCGTAGTGTTGCAGAGTTCTTGTAGAAGTCGTCTGAGCCAAATAATTTTGGTGGCGG
>NW_018203826.1:0-582 GCF_001263595.1 Phalaenopsis equestris | reverse complement strand
TAAGTCAATCTGTATTTATTTAATAGAAAGCTTTGGTGAATTAGTGGCTCCCTACGGAGAACAACATACTCCTTTGTTCATTGTAATGTTGGGATCCAAATAGAAAATTGACTCGAATGTCATGCAAGTTATGCTTCTATCTCATAAATGATGCAAGCATGACATCTAACATGAGAATAGGTCCTAAAGTTCCAAGTACATGGTTTAGAGTGGATGTTCTCCATCTTACTCTTGTTTAGCAAAGACATTCGTGATCTGAACAGTGAGATACCATTGAACACAAAATGTGCTCATGCAGGACTCCAGAAGGGTCCAACATATCACCACTATGGAGTCTTTGACTCACATTAGCCTTTGTAAACTACAAACCCTTACAAGCTTTAATACTAGAAAAATTAATATATATAAGAACAATCAAATTTTCTCACACCAAATACTATTTAGTAAAAGCTAAAAATTCAGATTCAGCAGACAAATGAGTTGAACAACGGATAAAAATAATTAATCATTATATCAGTGCTAATAACTGATTGGCATTTGAACGCTTGCACTTGAAGGAAACATCAATTGAAAATTTGACTT
>NW_018203825.1:0-582 GCF_001263595.1 Phalaenopsis equestris | reverse complement strand
TACCTTTGCCCGAGAGTTGAGGCCTCAATTGGGTTTGTTCAAAAGCTTTGCTTTGAGTCCACAAATGCCCTTCAAGTACCGATTTGAGCTGTGGATTGGTCCAAGTATGCTATATACCAAAGGGTAATTTAGGTTTGGTCTTGAGCTAAGTTTGAGAGCTCAATAATAGGGCCTTTTGATTGGGGAAGTGATTTTATGGTATGAGGATGCTTTTAGAACAATTAATTTGAGACTTTATAGAGTTTGGTAGAATGAAAAAAAATTCCTTGAATTTCACTAGGGAAATTAGTGTTTATCAATAAGGGAGAAGAGCTAGGAATGATGGGGATTATCTTCTCAAGGCTAGGGGAAGGTCTGGAAGCAATTTGGCAAGGCTTCAATAAAGTTTGTGCATATATGGCTGTGAAAAGGTGGTGGTTTTATAGGCAAAAAAAGGGGCTCCAATTGGGCTGGCCAGTGGGTGCAAAGTATTGCTCAGGTGGAGAGAAGAAGAGAGCAACAATCTAAAGGGAGTAAACCACATTAAATGGGTGGAATTTAGAGTTTTTACCATGAGTGACCTCTCAGGTTTGGTGTTTTCCT
>NW_018203824.1:0-582 GCF_001263595.1 Phalaenopsis equestris | reverse complement strand
TTTACTATAGCAATGACTCTTCTATTTATAGGCAGAAGGTATTAATTGTATAATTACATGTTTGATCTGCTATTATGGGAGCATTACATGTTATTTTAGGTATAAAATAAATAAGTTCAAGACTCGACTACCTTATCACTTGACCGACTCAGATTTGCAGCCCTTTAGTTGACAATAACTATTATGTCAGCTTTGTTAAGTTGGGGTAGTCAATCGACTTTAGCTGTCATTTGGTTAGTTTGATCAGTAGGTCAGTTGCTTAGATAGGATGGCCGATTATAAACCCTCAGATAAGAAGCAGACACTTGAGCAGAGGGTGAATCGTCGTAATCAGACAAGAAGTCTGCCCCTTGACAGAAGGTCTACCTAGTGTGTTTGCAGAGTATATTTTGATGAGAGCATTAGGGCTCCTAAAGAGTCTTGAGAGCTCTTATGAGATAGCTGGCGATGTCAGCATGAGAGTTGGGCTGATGCTTTCTCTTGGCTCAAGACTCTTGATATTTGACTTGGGCGCGTTCATTTGGCCGACTTCGGATTTTGTTCCAAGAAAACTGAAATAGGTAAATCAAGCCTTTTAGGGTC
>NW_018203823.1:0-582 GCF_001263595.1 Phalaenopsis equestris | reverse complement strand
CCCCTTCCCCTTCCCCAACAATTTGTTTTTTCAATAAAAAATGATTAAAAAATAAGGTTTACCTTAATGACCTTCCATTTTCTGAGGAATCTCAAATATAGTCCGAGTGATGAGTTGCTTGGGTCCAAAGAAAAATAAAGGAATGCAAACAAGCCTTAACATTATTCTTCTTATAGATAGAAATTTAAAGGTCTGCAAACTTTGGAGCCTTGGTCGAGGTAATTTAATGGTCAGTCAACAAGAAGCAATGATAACGTTGTGTTATTTGTGATCATTTGTGTCTCTAGTTTCAAGTTTGTCATCATTAAAAACAAGAAGTTTTTAACCTTATTTTTATAGGTCTTAGAATTCTTTATGATTAAATAAATTAAAGATGAGAATTTAAAATGGCATAGAAATGAATGATTGAAATTTTTTAAAATTAAAAAGTTTGATGATATATTAGTAGTATTATATGCCATTAGAGTAAATAAATTATTTTAAGAGAATATTTTCATTGTATTAATAAAACTTCAAATTTAATAAAAAATAAGTGATTAATAAAGACAAAAAATATAAGAAAAATCAATGGTTAAATATACA
>NW_018203822.1:0-582 GCF_001263595.1 Phalaenopsis equestris | reverse complement strand
AAAATTTTTGCAGCAACGATAATCTTGTATAATTTTATACATAGACATCCATCTCGAGACGATGTGGACTTCAGTGTCTTAGATGAGGATCTTATGTGCATATCTGTTGAAGCATTCAAACATCGTATAAGACAGTTAATACTAGAGTATGATTTGTGAGTAAATGATTTTGATGCACCTGATGGGGAAGGTGCTCATAAGATGATTCAATTGAATGAATAAAGCAAGGATGTGTTAGTGAATGCGTCAATTTCTTATTTGAGATGATTTGTGATGGTATCTTCTTTTTACTAATGATGTTGTTTAGAGATTTGATGTATGATATGATTATGCTTAATGTGATATGTGATTAGAAATGTGTTTTTGTGTATGTTATGAAAATGCAATTGATATTCTAAATTTTTTTCTGTTTGGGTAGGATTTGTGTTCGTTTTCAGATGCAAAAACGACAATAATATTTCATCGTTCTACGATATTTTCCTACGCAAATGAGACGGTAATCCGATGCTAATATTCATCATTTTATATTTTCAGACGCAAACGTCGACACTGATTACGTATAATCAAATCCGACGTTAATAC
>NW_018203821.1:0-582 GCF_001263595.1 Phalaenopsis equestris | reverse complement strand
TTTTTTTAAACACCACATGAAAATCTAAATAAAATATTATAATATTATTATTTATTCGATTATTTAGTTAATTCAAGTCAAAATTAGGCTAATAAAATTAAATAAAAGTTTATTGATGCTTCACTCGTTTATGTATTGTTAAATAAATTATTCGTATTTGACTCGTTTGCTCGAATAAATTGAACATGAGCAAACAAGTTGTTCACGGGCGATGAGCTTTTATTATTTTTGTGCTCGGCACATCCATTTAATTTTAAAATTGCATTTTTGCTTTGGGATTTTTATATGTAATTCTTAATATTTAATTATAATAAAACTCATATTAATAACTAAATTCCGGTTTGCTTATAACCGAATTGTTAAGACTGGTTTTAATTTTGATTCAATTAATTAAATTATATCAATATTTTGTTAGATTTTAATTTTGGTTCATAATAAAACTTCTCACCCGATTCAATTATTTATTTAATGTCTTGGTTCATTTGTTCGTCACCAATGACGTTTAGACTGAGTATTATTATTATTATATTTTTTTAATTAAAAGGTTCCGCTTTGCAGCCGTCGTTTTTAATAAAAAAAAAA
>NW_018203820.1:0-581 GCF_001263595.1 Phalaenopsis equestris | reverse complement strand
AGTGAGAAACATATAAAATTCTAGAAAAATAACAAGTAAAATCACATAAAATTAATTCATGTTAATACCCCCAAACCTACCATATTACTTGCTCTAAAGTAATCACAAGGCTTAGTTGGGATTTATTAATTGAATTAGTACTCTTGTAGAGTTCTAACTTTTCAACTTGTTAATTGAATCTAAGTAAAAGTGTGAAATATCATTCAGACTTGATTATCTTTAATAGTTAACAACTTTATCTTTCCATAATTCTCTTCTTTCATTCTTAAGAGAATTTTTGTTGATCCTTAAATTGGGGCTATTTGGAATCCTTTTCATGAACCTTAAATATCTTTATCACTGTTTCGGTGTATTTTAGCCAACTCAAAGTTCTCCTAACTCATACCCTTGAAAACAACTTATACCATGGTTTTGATGAAAAGGATCAAGGTTCAATTTATAGCTTAAGTCTCGTTAGCTCTCCTTCAACTTTCTTTTCTTTTCTTAAATTTTTGTTGCGCCAATCTCAAGCTTCTCCTTAGGAATTTTTCACTTTTTGCTTTTTCTTTTATTAATTTTCTTTTATTCTTATTTTTCTTTTT
>NW_018203819.1:0-581 GCF_001263595.1 Phalaenopsis equestris | reverse complement strand
CAACGATGCCTTCTTTGCCGACGCAAAAAAGCAGATGCCTGCCGACACCATCTCCTCACCATCACCGCTTATGCCATCACAATTAAATTCCCAAGAAGCTCTGACTCCTTATTAATTATCTTCCACTCCCTTCTTCCTGTGAAGGCTCCAAATTCTTCTTGCTCATAAGCTGAGGAATAAGCAAGTAACACAGTTTTTATCCGATGAATGGAGGTAACAAAGAGTCTCGACGGTTCGAGATCGTCGTCATTGAAGTTGTGAGGAATGAAGCTTTGGAGGCGACAAGGTTCGGTGGAGGGAAGCAGTGTGGGAGATTTGGACGAGGGTCGTTGGGGGATGCCTATGATACCTTAACACAGAATGGTCAGTCGATGGACTTTCATTTAAATGAGTCAATGGCGTAAACCTGATCTATATTGGGAGTAATAAAGAATGAATATCATATGATATGATATGAGTATCAATGAGCCGAGGGTGATAACTCTCATATAATGTTTTGCTTGACAAAGAGTAAAATATTTTGTGCATCTTGCTAAAGCAAACAAAATAATGAGACCTTTAGTCTCTCTCTCTCTCTCTCT
>NW_018203818.1:0-581 GCF_001263595.1 Phalaenopsis equestris | reverse complement strand
ATATATTTTTTTTTCTTTGCCTCCTCATTTTACTACTTTTAACATCATGTTTCTGATTGAATTCTAGTTTGACTGTGTATGAAACTATATTGGAAGGTGCTGGGGTTATTGTTTTCTGTAAATTATGACGAGTTTATATCTGTTTTGTAATAGCCTGAATTATAACTTTTCTTTTCTTTTATTCAAACTATATATAGAGCTTGCTGTCTTTGGAGCCTCCATGGCTGGAGCAAGTGTGGGGTTTCTTTTCCACAATCGATACAAGGCTTCTATACTCTTAGGTGATGTAGGGTCATTGGGATTGGGTGGAGCACTTTCGGTGATGGCTGCTTGCACGGGGATGTTTTTTCCTTTATTTATATCCTCCAGTGTTTTTATTCTTGAAGGATTGTCTGTGGTACTTCAGGTATGATTTTGCAAACAAATACTTTCCCATGTAATTATTAACTGTTGCGGAAGAAAGCAAAAACCTTCACTACTAAATAAACCATCCAAGAACTTGGCAAAGAAGGTTTCGAAGGATGACATCAAATATTCTGTCGAAGTAATCGCTGCTGATGATTTTCTTTCCTACTTATATC
>NW_018203817.1:0-581 GCF_001263595.1 Phalaenopsis equestris | reverse complement strand
TTGGATCTTGATTCCCATTATCCTATAGTTATGTAGTAACTGAGCTCAGTAGTTTATAATTTATTGGGGCATTTACATACATAGCATGTAAGTCTTATATATTTACATATCTCACATTTAAACTTTCATATTTTACACATACATCATTCAAATCCTTAATATGACTTCAACAATAGTGCTATTACTGCTTCTTAAAAGTGAAACACACATTTTCATACATAGGTTTGAAGCACAAAAGTGTTAGGTATATAAATATGAAAGTGTAGGGGTGAGATATGTAAATATGTAAGAATTGCGTGCTACAATATAGTTAATGTGTGACAGTAAACATTCATAGACTGTCATATAATTTCATGTAATAATCAACTAACTATTCATTCTCTCTCCATAAGACATGTTAGCCCCTATGAAAAATCATGAATCATACCCCTATCTATGGATTGGATGTGAGTCACTATACTTTCCATCCTACTCTAATCAGATAAATCAAATCTTCTTAGAAATTTTAATAATTTATGTGCCTATTTATGGCATACGATTGTAACGAGACTGATCTATATAGGTATGGCACATCATTAACA
>NW_018203816.1:0-581 GCF_001263595.1 Phalaenopsis equestris | reverse complement strand
GGGGAGCACGTAATGATTTCTAACATTTTGCTTGCGGGTGTCATTTAGCTCCCCCAATAAAAGACACAACTCATTATGTGTTGCATGTTTGTTGGCTTTCCAACTAATATTATTTTTATTTAGGTCGAGTCTTTATTTTTTCTTTCAAATGTATTTCATAGAATCCCTAGACTGAGTCAGTATCATAAATAAGGTACGTGCGTGGGGTTTCAAGTTGAAAGAAACATTGAACCACGTGACGGAGACCAGGAGCAACAACTCATGTCTCGGACCTTAAGTATGAATTTTATATTTTTGTATAGATCTAGGACCGGGCATGTGAATCCGGAGTTCTACTACTTTTCCAACTTTTTCCTAGGATATGTCGTCGACCTATCGACACTAGCCTCTTTATATATTTTTGAGTGCTTTTATTTTTTTATTGCGTGTTTACATGCTTGGTTGGTTTTCCCTGATTCTTTCTAGTTGATCTGAGATGCTAAAAAATTACAATTTAGGCTCTTTTGAACCTTAAAATTGTAAACTTTTCTACATAAAAATCCAAATAAAAGATTGAAGCTCAAATCAAAATTTAGGATTAA
>NW_018203815.1:0-581 GCF_001263595.1 Phalaenopsis equestris | reverse complement strand
CTTTGCAAGTTGTCTTCCACCTGCTCAAAATTTTTCTTCCTTGTGTACACATGAAGTTATTTGTTATGAACTTCAAACTGGGTAGGTTGGACATCCTTAAGTAGGATATTTTCATGCTATAATGTTTGGGAGATAGAAGAGATAGGTGGAAGAGGGGTAGCTTGTGAGGCTGTGTAGGTGTCATTAAGTGCATCCTAGAATTGATATTCATTTGCACTCTCCTTTTAAATATTGGATTTGGGATAATAGGATTGATTTTCAAAAAAATGTTGCATCCTTGTAGCTGTGGTATTTTTTGATAACTGATGAGTAGCACTTATAACTATTTTTGCTGGAGGCATACCTAAAGAAAGTACACTTGATAAATTTAAGGTTAAGTTTTGTTCGGTTTGGGGAATAAATGTGAACAAAAGATATATACAAAAAAAAAAAAAGGTGGTACATTAGAAGAGAAATTTTTGATGTGGGCGTAGGTATCCATTAAGGCATGAAGCAGTGTTTTGAAATTAAGTACCTAACCAGACATTCAATTAATAATGTATGTTTCAGTAAAAACTGTATCCCCCCAAAAATATTTTGTA
>NW_018203814.1:0-581 GCF_001263595.1 Phalaenopsis equestris | reverse complement strand
ATATAAATTAAATTTATAAAGTTAAATTTTATACTAGCATAATTTGTGTTGTGATATTTTTCATACAAAATAATATAAAAATAAATTTTTATATTAATAATTAATTAACATAAAAACATGTCCATGATATGTCAGTGTCTTATTTTTTCAATTATGTTGTGTCTCCGTGTTGTGTTGTGTCGTGTTTGTGTTCTCATATCAGTGACTATGCTTCATAGCATCAAATAAAGACCATTCCCTTGACTTCAACTTTAAATCTCATGATTACAATGAAGACAATTTAAACACTACTCTAAATCCAACTTGCAAAAATGAATTAAGGCTAATAAAATCTAAAGATGATATCTATATTCTCTACACTTTCCTATTACAAGACAATATCAACCAAAATTTGCAGAAAACAAAATTGACTTTACTATTAGAATGATTATGCTCCATCTTTATTTAATTACAACGCCTAATTTTCAAACAGCCCATGTATTCTCAAATATTGGAGTTACAATATTTCTTCATCAAAGACTTTAAAATGGCTAAATCATTGATATTTAACTGAAATGCATAAAATGCAACACACTGAACTT
>NW_018203813.1:0-581 GCF_001263595.1 Phalaenopsis equestris | reverse complement strand
TATTAAGCCTAATTAAATTTTATTTATAATTCTGTTTATAATTATATTGATATATAATTAACTATTTATTAAATTCATAACCAGTAAAAGTAATTTATTAAACTGAATATTTGTCAAATAATATTTTTATTCACTAATTAACAATCAATTAGTTAATGTTCGACTGTGTAACACATTGGTTAGAAATAAAGTAAAAATTTTCATTTATTATATAACTAAAAGTTAATTAAATTTTATAAAATTAACTAAATTTATATGTAATTTAATTTTTATTAATTAATTATAAATAAATACTAAGAAAGTTTATATAATTATAATTAATTTGATGGCATATTTATTGTTTATTATTTATTAAAAAATTAAATTAATTAAAATTAACTTAAATAAAATTATATCTAAAACCTATTTTCTCCTGCAACCTTCTCCTTTATCCTTCTCTTGTGTCCAAACCCCTCATGGTACATTCGTGACTAGAGCTAGCTAAGAAGGCATTGATAGGATCAAGGCATACAATAGTCTATAATACTCTCGTATAATTCCCTTATCCACTTTTCTCTCTCTCTCTCTCTCTCTCTCTCTCT
>NW_018203812.1:0-581 GCF_001263595.1 Phalaenopsis equestris | reverse complement strand
AGTTAGGGCAATGAACGACCAAGCAACATTGAGTAGGTAAAAGAATGTTGATTTTTGCTCTTGTTCTCTGCATACCTGATTTCGTGAAACCTTTCAGGTTGAAACTGATGCATTTGTTGTGGGTGTAGGGGCTGTACTCACACAATAAGGCAAGCCCAGTGAAAAATTGAGCCCCACTCGACGCAATTGGTCTATTTATGAACATGAATAATATGAAATCATAAGTTGGCAAGAATTGTGAACATTATTTTGCTGCATCAGAAATTCATTATTTTCATTGACCACCAACCTCTGCAATTTTTGTAATCTTCGAAGAATATTAACATACTGTATATGTATTGGATAGTCTTTTTACAAAAAATCAATTTTGTAATTAAACATCATGCATGTTCCTGTAATAGGATAGCAAATGCCTTAGTAGGCATGCGGGCTTATTAGTTTCGGTACAGAGCATTACAGGACTGGAATGCTTGCGTGAACTGTATGCTGATGATATGTAGTTCTCTAGCATTTAGAACAATTGCAAACAACATAATGTTTCAAGAGATTACTCAATACAACAAGGGTACTAATTTAAAGGT
>NW_018203811.1:0-581 GCF_001263595.1 Phalaenopsis equestris | reverse complement strand
CAAGTGCAGAATGTAGTGGCTACAATGGCTTTGCATAACTACATTAGACGGCATTATTCACGAACTCATACAACTTTAACATGGTTGACCATTTACAGGTCACGGTAGAAACATTTGAATACCACATAGGACAATCTTTACCACAGCCAGAAATGAAATCACAGAAAGGTTGCACCCAGAATGGCGAATGTGCCTCAAAAATATTTGAATTAAAAGAGCGGATTACAGATGTCATTGTTGGATCTTCATCGGACGATCGTTGTTTTATTTAATACAACTCATTTTTATTTTTTGTTCCTTATATTATAATATTATTTTTTGTTCTTTTATATTATATTGTTCATGGTTAATATTTTTTATTTTGTATTTTTTCACGCTATTTTTCTCTTTTCTTTTTGTGTGGGTTTGTGGGTCAATGATGGGAGTTTTGACCCTATGGGTTCTTCTAAAAGGCCTGTTAGTTGCTGGATGATTAGTATCACATGTGAAATTCTGATGATAGCAATCAAATATCTCTTTTCTTTTAATGCAACAATCTTTATTGTACATGATACATATAATTGAGGTGTATATCTTTTTTT
>NW_018203810.1:0-581 GCF_001263595.1 Phalaenopsis equestris | reverse complement strand
GAAATTATACTTGAAATTTAATTATCTGCTACTTAAAATATGATCTTTTAATGAACTAACTTAATGATTATTATTGAACATCATTTTTTTGGTACAACTTATCCATATCATCAATCACAAAATTTAATTGACTCTATATTACATCACAATATCAGGGGTAAGAAACTTGTCAATTTTTATCTTACTATTGTGCTACCCTTTACTTTAATTTCTTATCAATCATAAAATGCTTATTTGTCTTTTAGAATCTCTCACTCAACAAAAAACAAATTTCTATTATTAGCTTAGAATTATTAGTAATATACTTTATAACAACCCTTACATTGTGATACTTTATGCCATATACTTAATGCAATTCTTATTTTTATAAGCTAAAACCATAATTGTTGGTCTAACACATCAATCATAATGATAGTATATTCTTGAATATGCAAAGTTTAATAATACTCTTTACCTTAACAAAAAATTCTTATAGAACATAAGAATATCAATAACACCGTAGTATTTATAAATAGCAATATTAAGGACACTTAAAAATATTAAAGTCTTATTTACCCATAATATGGTAAACCACATGCTCC
>NW_018203809.1:0-581 GCF_001263595.1 Phalaenopsis equestris | reverse complement strand
ATGATCCATCATGCATACTGTTTTTCCGGGAAAAAAGAAAGCAAGTTTGACTAAAAACATTATTATATAGTTTTGATGATGATATTTAGTTTGTAATACTTTGGGTGCTTCACTTTATTTACCACATTGAACATGTCTTGTACATGCTACGTAATATGTCGTACCACATTTCCTTAACATAAATGCATGCAACCCAACATGCAATAATGAACTGCTAAATTTATTTCTTAATCATTTAGTGGAAGAAACAGAAGATATATGTTACTAACTTTATTTTGGCGGTCTTATTCGGTGTCATGTTTAGCATAGTGTGATCACAATGCCATTTCAATTGTTTGGCCCGTTAGTCTTTTATAATTGCACAAATACGAGAAACTTTACATTTTTATCCAAATGCCAACAAACGGTTTATAGTTTTTAATTTCATGATCATCACAAGGCATTTTCAGTGGATGCCATCTTAATAACGATATAAAAAATTAATATAAATCATGCAATAATTAAAAAAATTAATATGTTTTGCCATAATCATAAGTTTAGTTTGCCATAATAGACATACCTAAATCTTCTTGGATTTATTT
>NW_018203808.1:0-581 GCF_001263595.1 Phalaenopsis equestris | reverse complement strand
TTGATGTCTAGTCTTCTTAGGAGCCTAGGATCTAGGCATAGGACTTTCTTGTTGACTATCCTAGAGGATTAATGATGGAACCCTACCCTATTAGAAATTCTTAACATCTCTTTACTTTTCTTGGAGTTCCACAAGTTTAATTTTGACCTCTAGCACTTAGAAGGTTGAATCCAACATGTGAGAGCTCAAGGGGAGTCCCCATAGGATTGTTAAGCCTTAAGTTTAGCCCTGGGTGGCTTGTTTTTGGCCTTGGTCCCTTGACCTTTCTCCCCACACTTTTGGAAACTTGTGTGGGTGGTCCCCCAAACTTTTAGCCTTTGGTTAGGATGGTTAGGACCAGCACATGGGCAATTCAAAATGGCCCTCCCCTTGGTCTCATGGCTCAAAGAAGGTGATCATTATGATTGGCATATTAAATATCCTTCAATTCCACATAAACACTCATCTTTGGCCTTCTACCCCCAATTTTTTTCAAAATTACCAAAATGCCCTTAAACCCATATTTTTCCCACAATTGCCCAAATTAACAATTCTCACTCAAAAATCATAACAAACCACTTCAAACCATTCAAATTGACCAA
>NW_018203807.1:0-581 GCF_001263595.1 Phalaenopsis equestris | reverse complement strand
TAGGTGTGGTAGGTTAGGGTCGGAGTGAGTCCGATATGAATGGGTCCTTCCCAATTTTAGACTGGGTCCTACACCTCGTGATCGCTTCACTTTTTTTTCGAGTTCGGCTTGTTCTTTTTATAAGTCGCATCAAATTTTGCCGCTAAAATTTTTCTCGACGATATTAAAACTTCAGAACCTAATATAAAAAATAAAACATTCACAGTTAAAAAATCAGACAAAATTTTGAAAAAAAGACACAACAAAACATTAACAAATAAAAATTCAAAACAAAATCGCTTGGATAAGTTTCGAAAGAGACACAGTTCAGAAGACAATTTCGTCAACTTTTGTCCTCATAAATAAGTTATTTTGCTCAGAAATAGTGGGTAGAATTGCTCTGACAATCACCATTTTTTCAACTGTCAGGAAAGAAGGATGTTGGCCCCAACATTTGCCTTCTCGTGCAACTTGCCTCCTAGCAGGGATGCCTGCCAGGTGGGATCCACAATTAAGTTTGGAGCCAGTTTTGACGAGCTTGAAGTGATACATAGCTCACAATTATGCTGTATTTACGTATCTCACCTAAACTTTCATGGTTA
>NW_018203806.1:0-581 GCF_001263595.1 Phalaenopsis equestris | reverse complement strand
CCCGGTTTACCGAGAAACTACGATAGTTTTTATGTAGTTGTGCGTCCACAGGAATCGTCCCGATATATCCGCAAGCCTCCATCCGCGCCACCCCTCTCCTCTGCCGCGGATTCTTTGTGTCTCTCTATCATTCTCTTTCCGTCTCTATCCCGGTCCTATAAATTCATATTTACAGGCAATAAGGCAGCAAAACCCGTCTCTAATTCTCACGAATCTGTGGTCTTTTGATAACAGACGCATCTCTTCTGCTTCGCTGCACTGTTCTGTACTCCTCGCAGCAATGGCTGGAAACGACTGGATTAACAGCTATCTTGAAGCGATTCTGGATGCAGGGCCGTCTATCGACGCCTCCAAGTCCTCGCTACTGTTGCGAGAGAGGGGAAGGTTTAGCCCCACGAAGTACTTCGTGGAGGAAGTCATCACCGGATTCGATGAAACAGATCTTTACAAGTCATGGCTTCGGGTGAGCGGTCTTCTCGTTTCTCCTTTTTTTCGGAATCGGAAGCGATGGATATGGGGTTAATGGGGTTAAGCTTGGGCTTGGGATTGAACTGATTTTGCTATTGCGTTTTTTTTTTTTT
>NW_018203805.1:0-581 GCF_001263595.1 Phalaenopsis equestris | reverse complement strand
TACTAATTTTTAAAAGGGAAACAAACATTTCCATAACTAGATTTGTAATATCAAGGTAATATGAGTGCAAATATTAAACTTTAGGTGTTAAATTTGTAAATGCGTAAGAATTGTGTGGCATGCACGTAAGCAAATAATTATTTTTATACCCACATCCATTAACTCACCAACGAATCAATGCCTACACCTCATTTGTGACAGCTATCATTCTAATTTCCACTAATTTATAGTTAATATTAAACATTCGTAAATTGCAATTAAGACCTCATATCATTGCATGATATCATAATTTTGTGGTTTATGATTCGCCAAATAGAATTCTACGATGAGTGTTGGTTGCTTCGAAGTTAACAATTAATGATTCCATGTTGATGTTGACGTCCATAACATGAGAAGATATGTTGAAGCACTCAAATTCTCTCTTCTTCTTCTTCTTCTTTTCTAATTTTATTCTCATCCCCTTTGTTCATTCATTGCATGTGAGCTCTACAAAGAATACTCAAAAGTTGAAAGGCAATTCTAAATGAAGTTCTTATAGGACTCTAATTTGAATTGGATGCAAAAATTCCTCCTTTTTTTTT
>NW_018203804.1:0-581 GCF_001263595.1 Phalaenopsis equestris | reverse complement strand
CCTACACCAATGTATAAAAGTACTACAAAAAAGGCCAAGAATGTTGTATAAAGAGAGATTTACAACTATTTTGGACTCATGAATTGGGCATTCATGAAGATTTTGCCTTCTATGCTTCCCCAAAGAAGATGATCCTCTCCAAAGACACCATTTGAAAAAAATTAGACACCATTTGAAATAAATTCAAAGACCCAAAAATATTAAAATAACAAGACCTGTCGGTTCTAGTCCAACGATCTTCCATCACTCCTGCTCAGCAAGATGGTAGAAACCCTTTGCAGTGATTGCATTCGAGATCGAGGCCCGAGATGAGGGTAGAGAAGAAATAACCAGGTCATTGAATGGAAGAATTTTATCATCAGCATTTACTTGGAAGATTGCTTTGAGGAAGAACATAACAAGAAAAAATGCAATGGTAATAAGCCAAAGGAAGGCTCAGGTTGAGATATCTCTAGAAAATGAAGAGAAAAAGAATATGAGTAAATGTATGACAAAATTAATCCCTTGATTCGTCCTCATAAGGTTGAGGGTTTGGTGGTCAAGGAAGTGCAAAGTGTGAGAGTAAAGCCGATAAGATTCCA
>NW_018203802.1:0-581 GCF_001263595.1 Phalaenopsis equestris | reverse complement strand
AAAAAATAGGAACTTTAAAGCACATTTAGTTAATGTAGAAAAGGTTTTTTAATGAGTTTTCTTTTATTTAAAAATATATAATTTTAGAGCACATTTAACTTACAATATAAAAATATATATATTTTTAATTATTTAGATCACTAGACTCTCTCTTTTACTTAGCATAGGAAGCTTAATCTTACCTCCTATATGTTCATCAACCAACCACACCAATAATTATTTAGATCACCATACTCTCTCTTTTAATTAGTTAGAGGTTTTTTGAGTTTATTAAAAAAAATAACAATGAGTTGATTAAATTTTAATTAGGTTTTAATTTGATTAAAGTTTTAATTAGGTTAATTAATAATTTAATTAATTAATTATGATGTTTTTTTTGTTCATTTAGGTAATTAATATTTTTTTAATTATGTGGTTAATGGTTTAGTTAAATAATTGGTGGTAAGAGACTGGTGCATTAATTAAGTGGTTAACAACAACAACAAGAAGAAGCCTTTGTCCCACTAAGGTCGTTTACATGAATCCTTTTTCTTCATAATGTCCTATTTGAGTGTCATATTTTAATTTAATTCTAATAGATT
>NW_018203801.1:0-581 GCF_001263595.1 Phalaenopsis equestris | reverse complement strand
ATATATAATTTTTTAATGTATGAAAGTTTTATATTTAATACATTGAACATTAAATAACTAAAAAAAGTTAGAAAAATTAGGCATCCAAAAAACACCCATCATTGTGCTCGACCACCATTAAGAATCTAGCACACAACCCACTGATGAGTTTGGTGTTATCTATTTATAAAAATAATTATAGTAATATATAATTATCCTCAATAAATTTTTTTTTACAAAATCATTACCCCAGATGATTCTACCCACTACGTCGCAACACAAAATCACCATCTCATCAGACAATTTTACATGTTGTTGTAGTATAATCACTTGATGTCGTGGTTATTTTGACTATCTAGGCCGAGAAAGGCTCAGTGGTCGTCATGAATGGCGATATTTTCAATAATTTACTTCTGCAAATATGGCCAATAGTTCAGTTAGTGGTAAATAAAGTCAGAAATAATTGAGTCGGTGGAGCATTATTCTTGTTTTTCAAGCTGGTGGAGGGTAAGTACTTGTACGAACTATTTGGATAATTATTTTGCTTTACAATTATATTCTTTATATTTCACTATTTCTGGTTTCAAACTTATCATGTACTC
>NW_018203800.1:0-581 GCF_001263595.1 Phalaenopsis equestris | reverse complement strand
TCATTTGAAGTACGTGTTGGTCGGCCAAAGTGATCGGGCGCATGGCGATCTGGCTTGGTGTCTTTTTGACATAATTGACCGGAATTGTTGGTTGTGAGATGGTTGTTCGGTCCAGACGCGGGGTTATTTTTTTGTCGAGTGAGCTGTGACTCATTCTCCATTTGGCTCAAGTCTTGCAAGGCTAGTGTCTCGCTTACCTGGTTGGTTTGTTGCCTCGGTCGGATCTCCCAATCTTACAAGGTCTTAGAATCTTCTCACAGCCTATGTGGGGTATCCAACGATACTCGTTGCCAAGGTGATTTGCGCCTCACTTTCGCCGGTTTTGTTGCTACCGAGCGAGAAACTATCTCCAAAGCTTGAACTTATCTCGAGTTTGGAAACACGGCTTCATGCTCTGCTTTGAATCGTCGGTTGATTGCTTACCTCAAGAAAAGACTTTTTTATCTTGGTCGTTCGTTTTCTTTGAGATTTATGCTCGTTTTTTTTATGTATACACATAAATATCTACAAAATCACTTTATGGGAGTAAAGCATCGAACTTCATTATGGGCAAGGGAGGAAAAATTTTGCACATAAAAATA
>NW_018203799.1:0-581 GCF_001263595.1 Phalaenopsis equestris | reverse complement strand
AAATTTAAAGTGAGACCCACCAAAATACATCATCAGCGTATATCACTGTGATCTACGATGTAGATCGGACACCGCATGTCCGTATGCAATAATTTATATTTGAGAAGATTTTTAGAGTGCAGTAAATATGAGTGACATTTTTTCTTCTCTTTGGCTACATTAATTACACTAAAAGCTCTTTTCTTCCCAATGATACTTTTTGTTTTTTTCCCACTTGAAATAGATCTGCGTTTCTATGTGGAGTTTCCAATGGAGCTTAAGCGATTGATGCTCATGTTGATTTGTCATTTTTAGGATATTTAATATTTTTTCATAACCTAGTTGTTAAATTATTCTACTTCGAAGTTGGATATTGTCCGAATTGAGGCCACGAATCGCATAAAGTGTTGCCGAATAAGAGCCATATAAAATTTTGTAAATACTTTTATCAATGTTAAAAAGGATGATTATAATTTAAAATTATTTAGGCTATTATAGTAATTTATATTAAAATAGTTAGAACTAATAGTGCTCAAAAACACAAAATTTTTTAAATTCAAATGATAATATTAACTATTTATAAGTGAGTTTTTTTTTTTTTT
>NW_018203798.1:0-581 GCF_001263595.1 Phalaenopsis equestris | reverse complement strand
TACATTGCTCCCCATTTACATTGTGACCTACTCGTGTCAACATTTGCATCCCCTAAAAGCATTTGATGCTGACACCAACCCGCTTGTTTGTGTTACCGTCGACATTCCCAATCATCAAGCACGACTCAAGCTTATTAAAGTTAGCATTTTTAAATACTTCAAAATACATTTCTCCCCATTTATTAGGTTTGTGGTCCTTTCATCACTCATTATCTCTATAACAACACCGACCCAATTGAGTATGTCATGGATCTAATCATTGTCTCATATGTCATTCAGATTTATCATCAATTATGTCATCTCATCACCAAGTACTCTGTTTCATCATCACTGATCAATTATGAGTTAAACAAGAAAACATATTAAAGTAAATGCTCTGAAATCGAATTTGTTCATTTCTTGTTCAAGCAGAAAGTGTCTTTAAAACATACATTCTACTTTTCAAAAATAAATAATGAAGTGTGGCTTAAATTATTAGGGCTAAATATTATTTAAAAAGAAATATTTTTTAACATCTATCATGAAAAGAATTACTCTATATGTTGTGTTAGACAAATGATATAAAAATTGTAATGAAAAAA
>NW_018203797.1:0-581 GCF_001263595.1 Phalaenopsis equestris | reverse complement strand
GTGACTGCTCTAACTGAAGGAGAGCCGTCCGAAGTCTTTTATCGTGAACAGGAGGAAGCGAAGAGATGCTTTACCTCGCGGAAACAAGGAAGGTGGGAACGGTTCGATCGAGCGGGAGGCGGGAGACACGATGCTTCGCTAAAGTAGGAGCGGGAGCAGTTTGCAGTTTTCGCGACACTGGAGGAGATGCGACGCTTTGCGGCAATGGGATCGGAAGGCGGGAGGCGGGATCGGGCTCCAGCACAACATTAATATTACTTCTTTATGTATAATTTATAATTCTTGTAACAAATCAGATATTTATTATTTGAATGCCTGTACTTTTTATCTTTGCTCAAGTATTGCATTACCGATAGCAACATTTATCACATGGGGTGTAATCAATACTAAATTTTGAGCTATGTGGATGCTTGCAACATCAAAATAATTTCTAATTTTTTCCTTTTTCTAGCTCTTAATACAACTTAACTATATATAGTAAATGGAAAAAAGAAAAAAGGGTTTTCAATGGCATTGGCTTAAATATTAATATTACTATAGATTTTTTTTTTACTATCATGCAAAAATCTAAGAAATAGTAA
>NW_018203796.1:0-581 GCF_001263595.1 Phalaenopsis equestris | reverse complement strand
ACCATGTAGAGTTTCTGCGAAACTATTGGCAGTTTGTTCTATATAGCACCAGAGGTGTTGGCAGGCTGTAATAACCAAGCGACGAGTGTTTGGAGTGCTGGGGTTAATCTCTACTTTCTTCTCAGTGGAATGTCGTTGTTTTCACGAGGCAGGGAAGTGGAGCAGGCTCATCAGCTATTTGGCGGAATTAGGTGGCCGATCGGTTGATCCCAGCACAGGTGGTCGGTGAGGCGAGGCGAGGCGATCGACTGAGGATGTGGTCGGATGACTAGTGCTGAGACAGCTAGCACACTAGAGGGAATCTAGCTGGCTGATGAGAGGCTAGTGCGAAATATGGAGTTCAGCTCCCTGGTAAGCGGCCAACGCAACGAATCGAGTTTGACATGTGAGGTAGGCGACGAAATATGAAAAATGGAGAGCACACACCTAGTTTTTTACAGATCGATAAAATTTCTTGGAGATTGCCGACAATGAGAGATAAATGGAGCGACTCCACTGCTCTGTCAGTTCCCTTGGTGAGTGCTTTATACTCGGATTGTTTCTCTAAAGAGTTTCTCGTCGGTGTTGCTCATCTTCTTGTT
>NW_018203795.1:0-581 GCF_001263595.1 Phalaenopsis equestris | reverse complement strand
ATAA
Source organism: Phalaenopsis equestris (assembly GCF_001263595.1). Lineage (NCBI taxonomy): Eukaryota > Viridiplantae > Streptophyta > Magnoliopsida > Asparagales > Orchidaceae > Phalaenopsis > Phalaenopsis equestris. The sequence goes on along the minus strand of NW_018203795.1, from coordinate 577 downwards.
ATAATCGATGACGTAAACAAATATGAATATGTTATTATTATTAATATCTTTATTTATTTTTTTGGTGGAATAGGGTTCGGTTGCTTGCCCATTTTATATGAAGACAGGTACATGCAAGTATGGGGCTATGTGCAGATTCGATCACCCACCTCCAGGAGAAGCCATCGCGGCCATGTCCTCCGCAATTCACCAAAGCGGAGAGCCCGAAAGAATTGAGGCTGAGATTGCTCGGCAGTAATCATTGGGTTGGTTTTAACTTTTCCATATCCCACAATATTTTGCTGGAAGCATCCTCCTTTTTTATTTCCTCTAGATATATGCCCTTTCAAATTTTTTAAGTATTTAAAAGCATGAAGGTCTGCATGCTCTCCCAATGATATTTGGCTGTGTTTTGAAGATTTGGTTTTGTGAAATTTCCTGCGTCTTTATATTGTTATATGCGCTCAACAGTATGTTTCTCCTTGGGGGGGTTGTGTGGCCGCAAGTAAGATTTTTGGATTTAAGCCAATATGAATGCGAAATTTGGGTCCTCGAAACTCCGTGGAAGCCCTGTATATTTACGTTTGGCTTGGCTGCA
>NW_018203794.1:0-581 GCF_001263595.1 Phalaenopsis equestris | reverse complement strand
TCCATCATGACATAAACATGTATTTATATTAGGTTCTTACATTGAATCCAAAATAAGCATGCAATCTTTCCAAATTCGACAACAAGTCCAAAAGAAGAATTAAATCGCTCCAAAAATCCTTCAATGGGTCCAAAACAGGCCAAGAATTACTCAAAATCTTATTCTAATCGTCTGGTGGCGTGGTAACACAAGAAGGTGGCGTGGTAACACCCTATACCAGCGTGGTCACACCTAAAAATGGTGTGGTTATGCTAATTCTGACGTGATTATGCCAGACAATGCTATATCGATTGTTTTGCCTCTTTTTTACATGTTCGACACCTATAAACTGCACAACATCAACAAAAACTTTTCTCAAGTATAAATCTATGATAAATTAATGAAAATAATAGATAAAAAACAGGGAAAAATATAGGTAAAATCAAGCTGGCTAAATCTGCTTGTCTTTAATCGAAAGACTTGGTTGGTATGAATAAAAAAGGTAAATTTTAAGTCTCAGATATGTAAATACATAGGAATTGAGCCGCATGCATGTAAATGCCCCTTTTAATACTAATATTATAATAATTATTATATATATA
>NW_018203793.1:0-581 GCF_001263595.1 Phalaenopsis equestris | reverse complement strand
GGGGGGGGGGGGGGGGATCAAAATGTACTTGATTACTATGTATTTTGGTGCAACATAAATGTATAAACCTATTGTGCACTCTACCGAAACTATGAAAGAACCCTTCTCTTTAATAACGATAAATGCACCATGGGAGAGGTGAGCTTCACTATGAAATTCATTTCATGTTTTGGAGAAAACTCTGTTGAATTGTCTTTAAAGTTTTTATTTTTCTTGAGCTCATGTACTTACTTTGGCATCAAAATTTCTTCCAGGTTGATAATTCTGTGGGCTAAGCTCAGCGTTTTTTGTGCTCTGTGTAGAAAATGAGATTGCACTACAAATGATATCTTTTGACAGTTTCGGTTGGTTAATGCCAAAAATTGGTTTCATTATGGGAAGCATTCCATCTTGTTGATTGGTGTTGCTTAAGCTAGTTGACAGGCATTTCCTTGTGAACTTTTTGATATGTATAAAGGTTATCAATCTCGTATTTAGTAGGATTTCACTCCTCTCTTTGTTTCAACCATGTGCAACATTGATAAACCATGGACATTCTATTATGTATCGGGAGACATTCAAGTTGGCTTATTTTTAGGGGG
>NW_018203792.1:0-581 GCF_001263595.1 Phalaenopsis equestris | reverse complement strand
AAAAAAAAATTATGTTTAATTATCAATGTTTAAGAAGATCATGAAACATATTATGACTAGTATTATTATATTTTGTGACAATGATAGAAAATAAGCTGAAAATATAATATGAAATAAACTATGCTATTTTGGAGTACTTTAATATAATGGATACCATTTAATTTAATTGAGCTTGTGTTCATTTATTATTGTGTTGGTTATTAAAATAATTATATTTATGTTAACAATGGCTCGGGAGGTTTTAAGAAAAAAATATCACTTACTAATCAAATAGTTAATATATTTAGGCATTGTGATAGTCATTGACATTCATTTACGATGTTGAAATTTAAAGTACAAGCCTTAAACACACAAGGCATAATTAATTAATTAGAATTAATGGAATATAGTGATTAGTTAACAAGACTTAGGTGATTTGTAATCGATGGTCGAAAACTTACCGCAAAATAAGTCGGTCAATCACGGAAGTATACATGTCAAGTCATTTGTGCTATAAGAGTACGTGTATCGATCCCACGAGAAAATGACAAACAATTAATATTTGACAAAAATCTCTAGTTTACTAACTTTGTGAACCTAGC
>NW_018203791.1:0-581 GCF_001263595.1 Phalaenopsis equestris | reverse complement strand
GATACGTCGTACTACATGCCTACAAAGAAGGCTAGTCAACTTAGAGGGGAAGGACTACCAGGACCCGAGGGTTGATACATGAAGCATAAGAGGTTGTGGCCAAAATCCCACACTGTAAGCATGTCAGCTCGAAAGGAAGCCCGCCATGTCCCGAGGGCCGACACATGAAGCGTAACATAGGTGGATAAAAACCCATAAAGGAGGGTAGCCACTTTTGAAAGAAAGGAAGTCACGACCCGAAGGTTGACACGTAAAGCATAACAAGGGTGGGAAGAAAACCACGCATAAGGCAAGTCAACTTTCAAAGGAATGACTGTCAGATTCTCAAGTCAACACATAAAGATCACGCAATGGGGTTAATACCCATAAAGGAGGGTAGCCGCTTCTAAAGGAAGTCATCACAACTCGAAGGTCGACATATAGAGAGTGATACATGTAGGTGGAACACCACACAAAAGGCAAGTCAACTTCCAAATGAGGAACTGTCATACCATAGGGTCGCTGCATTAAGCTTAGGAGAAGGTGGGTGTGTGGTATGTTGTACATCATGCCCACAAAGCTACTGAGAGCCTTCCATGCCA
>NW_018203790.1:0-581 GCF_001263595.1 Phalaenopsis equestris | reverse complement strand
TTTTTTTTTTAGGGTTATCATGTATTGTGAAGGAGTTCAAATTTTCCTACCTTTGTGGCTTCTGTGGTGTTTAGCTGCTTGCTTTCATTGTTGATTTTAGATCGTGGTACCTTTCTGTGCACTGTTAGCCTTTGAACTGCTGTGAAGATTCCTGTTTTGGTTGCCCGTGTGACTATCTGAAAGATTAGAGAATTCATATCTCGATAATGCTTGCTTGTATTTTTAATCTGTTGTTTGCAAATTTGTCGAATTTAAACAAGTTCATGGGTTGTATTAATGTAAGCTCGCTTGAGTCTGAATTTGCAGGCAATTCATGGATTTTTATGTAGGAAAATTTACATAAATAACCCGCATTTTTTATGGATTTACATACCCAAAACCAAAAATTCGATATTTACATTTATAACTCCTTAGTGTTGTAAACCTATGCATACAAAGATGTATTTTCCTTTTAAGAAGTTTCTAAGAGTCCTACTTTTGAAGTGATATTAAAGATTTGAGTTTTATATATGTAAATTTGAAAATTTAAATGTTATGTAAATACATAAGAATTGCGTGGTCTGAATGTAAATGCCCCTTTT
>NW_018203789.1:0-581 GCF_001263595.1 Phalaenopsis equestris | reverse complement strand
GTGGCTTGCTTGAGCTCTTCCTGTAATTTATAAAGTACTCTAGGGTTTCTTATAAGCTCTGTCATCGTCCAAATTATTGTGGCCAACGAAGTGTCTGTTCCGGCTATGAGCGCTTCCTGATCAGGTTAATTACATTAAATAAGACAAATCTCTATATTGATATCTAATAAGTGCATATAGCCTATGTTGTTACTAAGAAATATTTCTTTCAACATGATCATCATTACTTATAATTAAGAAAAAAAAATGGTTATAACTTACCCATAAGATACTCTTGACTTGATCAATACTACTTAAAAAACCTCCATGAAGGACTGCAATTTTATGCAACCTTAGTAAAATACACACTAAATCTTTCTCCTCATCACCACCACTATCATTAATAACGTTGTCGCTCTCTTCTCCTTCCTCTCCATTTTTAAGATACTCCTGAATGACTCGGTCAAAAAATGCGTCCATCTCCTCAAATTTCTTTTCCAATCTCCCATGAAAGCCCCTCAAACCATCAACCCATTCCATCCGAGGAAAGAAATCTGCCACAAAGAAGCTGCCAAGTAAACTTTGGGTTTCCAAAAGCAACT
>NW_018203788.1:0-581 GCF_001263595.1 Phalaenopsis equestris | reverse complement strand
AGATAGAGAGAGAGAGAGAGAGAGAGAATTAGATGGGGAGTTCGCCAGCAAGAGGGTTTCGACTAGGAAGAGAAGTGTCAGGTGTAGGGCAATTGCGGTCTCAACAATAGTTGACTCCTTTTTGGGTGATGATGTTTCAAATTTAGGCGTTCACAGATTGTTACTGCATATTTCGGCGAGCGAAGCAGCTCCTTGAGTCGGATCAATATAACTCTGACAAGCTTGCAAGCAACGAAGGTGATGGAAATCATTGAGGGTGGTTGTTTGGAAAGAATAGAAAATTTAGGGTGGTTAAAATGATATTTTTAAAGTTTGGGTGATGAGGGTGTTATATTTGAAGTTTCAAGTGATATGTATGCACTTCTCACTCCATATTATTATCTCTCCACTTCTTCCTCTATGTTACTAGGGCTTTTTTAGCATGTTTTACAAGATAAATTTGAATTCATTATCACTTAAATCTCAAATAGCACTATAAAATTTGAACTTGTATTTTCTTTTTATAATTTTAAGAGAATGTCCGAATGAAAGCTGTTTATTTCTCATCAATTGTTAATATCTTTATATATATAAATATATAT
>NW_018203787.1:0-581 GCF_001263595.1 Phalaenopsis equestris | reverse complement strand
TTTTTTTAATAAAAAAAATAAAGAGTTTAAGGTCAAACTATTTTCTCCGTGCCGTCTAATCCGACGCAAAATCTTTTGTATTTTTGTGCATCTCAATTTTTAATTCAAATAATTATATGCTTTAAGATTTGAAATCCATATGATAATCAGCCTTCCATCATCTTAATTAGCTGGCGGTAAATTAGTTAAAAAAAAATTAAATGTACGTTAAATGCGCATTAATCATTACTTCTTCCTTATTTTGGTCGAGGCCAATCTTCTGCAATTTGGTGCCAATTCGGCTCTTCATTAGCATGCAAAAGAGGGTGAAGGAGAAGAGAGAAAGAGAGAGAGAGCGGAGGAGGCCTCATGAAAATTTTTTGGATATTTGGGGTTATTTTGATAATTTTATGGAGAAAGGTACTCTGTTTTAATTATAGCTCTGTGGGTCAAAGCGCCCCTGCACAGGTGCCGCTTACTCTTATTCAATCTGCTGCAGCAACGGGAGCTGGTATGATTCTGGTTTCCTTTTCTTTTTTTTTTATTAAATTTAATTGGAAAATTTCTGCATTTTATATATGTTATGTGATGTATTATAAACA
>NW_018203786.1:0-580 GCF_001263595.1 Phalaenopsis equestris | reverse complement strand
TCCCTATTGCCAAAGTAGCAAATGAAAAGTCTCCCGACAAGTTCCTGCCACATTAAAATCTATACAAGTTCTCCTCGTCTTCTACATTTTAATACAACTATGTTTTCCGCAGCTTAGCCTCCTCTTACAACATCCCTCATTACTCCCCTTCACCTATAAAAAGAACTTTATCTGCAACACTATCTCAGACAAATCCTCCCCATTGACAAAGCCAAAACAACGCCTATTTCCCATTACTTCCACCCACCTCTGTCTGACCTTTTATGTAACGCGAAAATAGACAGCACCATCTGTCCAACTTGCTTGACTGCCACTTCACTACTCAACCGCCATTGCACCGACTACGCTTGGTATTTTCAGCCGGCCTGCAGCCACCATGATACAATGTTGTCGATACTTCAACTCGTGATTTCACCAACCACTAAATTCATGGTCTCAAAACACGAAACAAAGCTCCCATCCTCACCAAATTCTTGTCGACTCATAGCCCCTAAATCTCCATTGTTAACTATTTTCTCAAATATCAAGCTACATGAATCCCAAGCCAATCCCTTTACTCCATCTGGGCTCTCTAACCCAA
>NW_018203785.1:0-580 GCF_001263595.1 Phalaenopsis equestris | reverse complement strand
ATTTATCAAGATGTTAATTTATCATTAAACTATCGTGAATTTACCGGCCACAACAGTTTAGCATCGTTTGTAACAACCACACTAATCAGTGAACAAATGTAATCCTCGTAATAACAGAGCCTCCCGTTCCAATATTCTCCATTTTAAGGGGTAATCTCAAAGCCTAGAACATCTGACATCTGCTCGTTCTCTCTCGAATTAGCATTACTTTGCTGACAAAAGTGCCTCAGATTTGTCTTTGCAATATCGTGTGCGTATGATAGAAGTTTTATGATGAGCTCCCTGTCGGGCATGATGTCGACCTCTCTAATATTGCCATACGAAAAGTAGCCATACACTTTTTTTAATGATATTAAAATAAGTCAAATTCAGGCCCTTATTCATTAATGGTTAGTCATCATTTGACATTCTTCTCTTGGAGTAGCCATGGAGGAAACAATTTTCTTTGGCTCTTTTAATTTCTTCGGAGTCGGAGGGTTAGGTTATCGTCTACCAGCCCTTGGTGGTTCTCTTCTTTAAAGAGGGAGTGCATGCTACCTTATCATTTGGATCCTGAGACCAGCTGTAAACAACCTCTTTC
>NW_018203784.1:0-580 GCF_001263595.1 Phalaenopsis equestris | reverse complement strand
ATGCATTGGAGCTAGTGGAAGGCTAAGCTTGCCAAAAGAACTAAAATAAGTACCTAAAAAAGCATATGCCATGAATGGTCCTTCAATCATTTATAAATGAACTAAAGGACATCTAAAGGGCATTATGACTTGATTCACAAGCAAGAGCAAAACTATCCTCTTTGGCATTGGTGAATAGTCTCAAGTCATTTTAAGATTTTCATGTTGACACCTAATTATGAGATGTCTGTAGTAGGTTTTACCCAAAGTTGATTAAGAATTAAAATTTTAAAATAAAAAGTGGGTTCTCATAAATGAAAGATATTTAAGACAAGTAGATGAGTAGATCACTCGAAGAGTCATCAATAATTATTAGTTTCATTCGATAAGTCACTGATCTGCCAAAATTCAATTAGATTAAGTAGTTGACAATGAATGATTTCATAAGGTTTTGTTGCATGTTTATGAAGAATAAATCAAAAGATGTCACTAACAATCAGAAGTTTTATTGGATTAAGTGATCAAGAAGGGTATCTTTTCATGTAAGAATAATGATATGATACTTGGACATGAAGATATCTGAAGAGAAGTAAAAAAAAAA
>NW_018203783.1:0-580 GCF_001263595.1 Phalaenopsis equestris | reverse complement strand
GTAGATTTTATAAGCTTGTTTTTTTGGATACACCTAAAATATTGAAGAAGTTGAGCAAAATTTGATTGCAATGGATAACTTTGATCTTTGAGACTTTGTTTGAAATTTACCTTTGATCATTGAAACTTGGTTCAAAGTCTTTTGCCTTATAAAATTGCTATAGCAGATGGAATGTAGTGGGATGGAAACGATGAGAGAAACATTTATGTTTCCAATTCTTTTACTGTGAGGCCTGAAATATTTTAGGGAAACTTCTGGCATTATGCGACATGTGTATGATATTTATGGGAAAGAAATAGATATCCTATCAAATCAATATATTTGTGGTTCTGAGTTTCATAAACAAAATGTTTCAGAATACAAAGATTTAGCAGATTTTGATGTCATTCGAGAAAAAAAAGGAAGCTTTAAAGATTTCTCAGTTACGGATTACATTGTTACCCAGCTATGCATGCTAGAACATTGATGCCATATTGAGCACAAAACTCTTTTTACATGCTTTCAATTATCATCTACATGTTGGAATTTCCTAACTTGCAGCACATTCCACTTTGTGAATGTGTGCACCTTGCTGAAGAAA
>NW_018203782.1:0-580 GCF_001263595.1 Phalaenopsis equestris | reverse complement strand
TTGAGCTGATGTAAATCTCATTAAATGTCCTAAATCACAAAAATAAAATATTACGTCATGAGTTCTAATGCAAAACTGTATCATGAATCTAATCACAATGTGTTATGTGTATGATCAGACAACACTAGGGTTGCTCTATACATAACGCATTGTGATTGGAGTCTTGATACAGTGCTAGGGTTCGCAGATATGAATATCATATTGTCCGACTCATGCCTCATAAAAATTTTTAAGATGTTGGCATGCAGCTTATGTCGGCCTTACGTGCTTGGCTCTATTGGTATGCTGATATTTTTTTTTATTACTTTTATCGTAGTTGTTAGTAGAAAAGTTAAATATTAAGTTAAAATAAATTAATATGACAGCCTTTTATAATTATTATTTTCTTCCAGATGAACACCAACGTGACCAGCACTAGTTCTAAGAATTTGTGCCCGCTGACATGACAGGGGGCATTTACAAACACATCACACTATTTTTATATATTTGCATTATAATTAATTTTTTTTTTAATATATAAAACACTAAGATATGTTATTTTAACTTTTTCACTTTAATATTATATATATATATATATATA
>NW_018203781.1:0-580 GCF_001263595.1 Phalaenopsis equestris | reverse complement strand
GTTAGTAGTAACCGGAATTGAGCTTCGAATGTCGATCCCACAAGGAATGAGATAAAATCCTAAGAGAGGAAGTTTTAGTCTACAGTTGTCAGTTCTAGCTTGAAAGTTTGAATTTGAGTGTGTAAAACAAGAAACTACTTCTACTTTAATTAAGTGAAGAGACTTGTATGAAAGAATTACTCTCCCTAGAATTGAATCTTGAAAACTTAGATTTGAGAGAGTGACAATAGTAGGTTACTAATATGAACAACCCTTTTTCTTATCACTTTCTGGTGGAATTAAGAAAGTTCGAGAATTCAACCAATGAGTTCTCTACATTTAGTGAAATCCCAAAAATAAACATTTCCTCACACATTAACGTTGTACCTTGAGTATTATTTCTATTCTCAGAGCAATGAAATTAATCTTAGATGTTCCAATAAGGACGCTTCACTATCTCAAAGATCACAATATAAATTAACACAACAAGCAGATAGTTTGTATGTAAACAAAAAAATGTGAAAGATTAATTTTCACCATATCACAATATTGTACAAGTCAAAGCATACATCACAACCAAGAATTTCTATTCATCAAATCA
>NW_018203780.1:0-580 GCF_001263595.1 Phalaenopsis equestris | reverse complement strand
TTTTTAAGCATATAACAATATCATTTGAGTTAGCATAAGAACAAAGACAAAACATATACTCGAGAAGGGTTCAGGATAGATGCTACTATTTAACTCTCTTAGTTTTAGCATCTTCTTATATTTATCCTTATCCCTTTATTTCACATGGTAGTTCCCTGATTAAAGCCAAACAGTCAGGCGCCTGTGGCCTAAAAAGAAGAGGAATTCTACGTTCTTTTACATCAAACAAAATTGTTCTCCACCTACCTCTTACTCTCTTATATGTGCCTTTTATTTATTTTGTGTGTGGAGTGGAGAGCCGAAGCCCAGTGAAATTCTCAAAGTCGCACCAAATGGGATATAAATTTGCACTTCAATCAGTGAGACAAGAATCAAGTGCTTGCTCGCTCTTTTTCCTTTTCTCATTTTACCCGAGAACACGCGAAGAATGTCCAAAAGCTAAGCAGTAAAAACTAAAAATGTAATCCAAACCAAACAAAGTATACTTGAGGAATTAATTAGTTATACTTGCACACAAAACAAATACCCTATCTATTTATCATTGGCACAAAATAAAAACCTCATCCAAGTTATATAAAAA
>NW_018203779.1:0-580 GCF_001263595.1 Phalaenopsis equestris | reverse complement strand
GTTCTTACTGCTTCTTGCACGGAGGTGGCACTGGTGGTACCGTATCAACCGTGATACCTTGAAGTACCCTTTGTCGCGCCTGTCTCTTGTTTGGAGCTGGCGCCTTAGTCTTATCATCTCTTGTCATCACCAAAACTGGTCCCACTGAGACAGTTCTGCTGGCGAGGTTTTTGTGGTCTTAGGTTCTGCCAAATGAAGTAGGATGCTGCACTTTCTATCCTTGTTGAAGGAATAGTTATTTTTAAATCTGTCGCAGTGAGTCATTCGAACAAACTGTCATGGTCTTTCCAACAAAAAGGTGATGGATATCCACAGGGATCACGTCACACCATACCTGGTTTTGTAGCTGGCCCCCAATCGAAAGCTCTACTTAGCATCTCCGGTCGATGACCCGATTCTCCTTCTTCATCCACATTAGTGAATCCAATTGGGAATGCCTCTGAATCATGAGGATCAATTTATCAACTATCTGTGTAGATGCCAAGTTCTTACTGCTTCTTCAATTGTTGATCAGACTGCATAACTTCTCGTTGACGGTGCACCGAGTGTAGAATATATTGTGACGAAGCCACTGCGAATC
>NW_018203778.1:0-580 GCF_001263595.1 Phalaenopsis equestris | reverse complement strand
ATGATTTGTAGAATCAGGAACCAGTGGATGATGAACAAATCTAACTAAATTGCCGCAAACATGCGTGATACATTACATTTCATAATTTATTCATATAAGAACTCAGAAACATTAAAAAATCATATCCTCAAAAAATATAAACTATACAGAGCTTTTAAATCCAACATAGAATACATATTCAAAACACATGTACAAGCTCCCAAAACTATATAGTGCAAAACTGTACAAAACACAACTGGCTACTCGTCCGATACTTGTTGCCCCTACATGAAAAGCAACAACGAAGAATGAGCAACAAAGAGCTCAGTGATCAGGGCCAACAAAAGATTTTATACATGAAAAAGAAATAACATGCATGCTCATATGAAACTATACATGTCTACACACAAGTCATAACATATAATAGAGAACATGAAAAAAGAACATGCAGTATAAAAATCAATACTGTAGTGTAAAAATATGTGTCATAAGCATGATATCATAAATATAATAAAAAATATGTTCATATGCATGTTCACGAGTTGTTTATCGTATATAATCATAACAGTGTCATTTCATAATAATGTCACTTGTAAATGTA
>NW_018203777.1:0-580 GCF_001263595.1 Phalaenopsis equestris | reverse complement strand
GATTCATGTAGCTGACCCCACATAGTGGGATTAAGACGTTGTTGTTGTTGTATAGCACCATAATCTTTTATGTCATAAAAATATCACTAATATTAGTTTATCTACAACAAATTACATTTTTTGCTTTGATGTGTTTTGATGTGATTTTTACAGTAGGGTGTTTTATTAGTAAATTTGAAGATTGAAGTGTTATATAAATAGATATGAGCTATGTGGTTTGTACCCAAGTCCCCCTAATATTATAAGCTGGCATGTTGACTCTGTCAACATATGCACGCGAAAACTTAATGCAGGTGCCTTTGGGACCTTATGTCAGTGGGGATCAGTGTTTTTGCTGCTTAACTGTTCCTTATTTTTTATTTTTTCTTATTTTCTATCCTTTGCTGTTATATGCATACCCCCCAATTCTTAGATATTTACATATCTACCACCTAAACTTTACATTCTTCCTCATCACATAAAAAATGCCACCATTTTAACTTTTGAGAAGAGAAATACATCTTTTGTTGCATAGACCAGTAAAAATTGAAATTTAACGTCAGAATCGAGTGGTATTGATGTAAATTGTCCTTTCTTTTTT
>NW_018203776.1:0-580 GCF_001263595.1 Phalaenopsis equestris | reverse complement strand
GGATTCATGTAGCCAACCACTTAGTGGGATAAAGGCTCATTGTTATTGTATTTGTCAACTAAAGACGTCATAAGATAAAATATAATATAATAAAAATATATAAAATAAAAGAAGAAAAACAAATATGATTAATAAAAAAAAACTTTTTTCTACAAACAATTAATAATCATTTTTAACTATCACATGTTTTACCAATATCACAATTACTTTCAAAATGTCAAAAAATCCCTAAAAAAGTAAATATTAATATCAAGTTCAAAATAATCAAACAAAATATAAGTATATGAGCATCAAGCATACTACGTGTTGAATTCAACATTAGAGCAAATGTTAATGCCCATTTCAGATACTTCTTCACCTTCATCTAAAAAATAAAATTTTCAAGGATAGCTCGTCAAAAAGAGATTAGCACCTTTAAGAATTCCAATATTATTCATAATATTTAATATATGAGGCAGTAGATACATAGCACACAGTTCTTATTTATTTACATATCCCACAGCTAAACTTTCCTATTTACACACATAACTTATAAATGTTTAATATCATATCAAAATAGCACTATTACCACTTTTTAAAG
>NW_018203775.1:0-580 GCF_001263595.1 Phalaenopsis equestris | reverse complement strand
TTGGCTATATATTTTTTGTGTTGATTAATGTTTAATATATTTTTTTCACATGCAAATAAATGTTTATTATACTTTCACACACATTTGCATGCATATATTGTTATTAAATAAAGATTACTTCTTATGATTCTTTAGTGATCCATGGAAAGAATGTAGCCACTAATATGGAGAGAAGTTTCCATACCACTATATTATTCACTGATTCACATATCATCCATCCAAGTCTGCCATATCTATAGGAACACTTGGATGATATGTGAAACAGTGAATAATATACCACTAATGCAATCTTGAAGAACCCCTCATTCAAGATTTTGTTATATCATAAATTGATGTTTGAAACAAGGTTGAATTTTTTAAGCATTTTTATATTTAATATAAATATGATTATAATAATACTAATTACAATTAACACCACTAAAAAGATATTATATACTTCTAACTCTCTATATCAAGTATGTCTATCTTATTAAATCATATCTTCTTATTATTTATGTAGTTCTATATGTAGAAGCTTCTTCAAGAATAAAATTGTGAATTATATATGATGCGTGCTAGAAAATTCACGGCGGTAGAGTAA
>NW_018203774.1:0-580 GCF_001263595.1 Phalaenopsis equestris | reverse complement strand
CATGATATTGAATTTGAAATGCAGACAATCAATTTCATGAGAAAATTTCTTCTTTCAAGAAACTCTCCATGTCTGATCACTATCTGAGGTGAAAACATCTTAACTAATCCACTCATCTGAAAAAATCACAATCATCTACTAATTGATTCATTGGATATGTGTAAAATTTTCTCTCATAGCTATGCTTTTATTTACAAATGTGTATTGATCACTGCAATCCACAGTTGCAGTACAATACTCTAGAGACATCATACAATGCCAATAAACATGTTAACTTCTCTTTCAAAAAAAAATGATATTATTTGATGGAATGATCAAATTTAAATAAGAATATATTACCATCCCTCTCAACAAGCCTTTTTTTTTAAAAACAATAGTTTATTTATGAAAACCAATGGATCATTGAAAAATAGAACCTTCTATGTGAGGTAGATTGGACATAATTCACGATAGAGAGCAGAAACATATCTACTTCTATTAATTTAATTACTCATAACATATTATTTTTTAAAAGTAAGTACAAATGAATATGATAAAATGATGTCCATAAGCTAGTTATATAATTTCTCCCCATCCATAA
>NW_018203773.1:0-580 GCF_001263595.1 Phalaenopsis equestris | reverse complement strand
ACGTGTGATTATTTTGTGTCATTGCCTTGTCTCAAGTTTTCGATGTGAAAAGTGGAGGGTTGTGTTAGGTAGCTGACAACTCACAAAAATTTTGTCGAAAAATTATTACACATCTTTTAAATCATTGTGTCAATGATAGGGCATCCCTTGAAAGTAACACATTGTATTGCCTTAATATAATAAAAAATGTACATGGGTCACTGCACTAGTGTCTAGGTGTAATGTTAAATAAGAAAATGTCCCACATTATGGAAATATATGGGCAAAAAGTTAGTTTATAAAACTAATCTTATGATAGAAAATTCAAATGTAGGTAATCTCACTGGTACATTAATAAATTAGTAGATATTATAGTTCAGAGGTATATAAATTTTTTGTACATTCAAGAAACAAAATAAGTTGGAGAAATAACTAAGGAGATTGATATTATAAGTTTTAAATTTTGGTATTTAGGTATGAGTGGTACTAGAAATGTTGTAGATTTTATATAAATAAGAGTTTGAGATGAATTAAAGATAGAATTATAACTCTAAAGAAAAATTTTAATTCTAAGATTTTTAATGTTATAAGTGTTTATGCT
>NW_018203772.1:0-580 GCF_001263595.1 Phalaenopsis equestris | reverse complement strand
AAAAAAAAAAAGAAAAAGAAATAAGAAGAGTAACTTATTAAGCAATTTTGGAATGATTCATCAAAATTTTCCAATAATATGCATGAATACTGAACTTATCATCATATGCATGTAAGTGGATGTTTTTTCCTAAATACCAAATCAATGAAATGTGGAGGGTGGAATACAGAGAATTAATAACACCATTATTTTCCATGTGGGATTCCTTAGATGTGATTTCAATTCAATTTTCTTTTTTATAGAGGTCACCAAACTATTAAAGAGGGAAGGTCACTAAGCAATATTTAAATGAATAGCCATCAAACTTTATCTTCAAAAGTGTTGAAAAGCAATCACATATTTATTTCATCATCAATCATCTGCCACATGAGTTTACTCCATATTTATAACATAATATTATGAAGTGAAAATGAAAAGAGATGGAAACTTGAACCAAAAAATTTCATAAAATATTTTTTTCTGAATTTTTAAGTTAACACTTAATTCTTGAAAAATCCTTGCTATGGCAAAAATTATTATGATTTTCCATTTGGCCAAATTTTCATCTTTTCATAATTTGAAATTTGAATTTGTCCATGTG
>NW_018203771.1:0-580 GCF_001263595.1 Phalaenopsis equestris | reverse complement strand
AAATGTAATGCAATTAAAAAAATATGTAACACTAATGGTTAGTGGATTACCAAGTCTTATGAGATTACCACCGTTGTACTGGATTACTTCAAAAATCTGTTAACTCAACCTCCTAAGGAAAGACTTCAGATTACTCAGGATTTGTTTAACAATTAAAGAGACTATACTAAAAATAAAAAATATTACTTTCATCCCTCATGAAGAGAAAATTTGGATGCCTCTTAATTCAATTGATAGTAGCAGAACAGCTAGCCCAGATGGGTTCTCATCTGAGTTTTATATGAAGTCCTCGAACACAGTAAAAAATGAGGTAATTATGGCAATGCAGACCATCTTCAAGGGTGTTGACCCTCCCAATTACTTTTGTGCCTCCACCATAGCACTTACCCATAAAACTAAAGAAAGAAGGAGATGGGAGCATCTTAAACCTATTAGTTTGACTAATGTAATCACTACAATCATCAGTAAAATCCTTGTTTACACCCCATTCTACCAAATCTGATCAGTGCTAATCAGCCAACGTATAATGTGTTACTAGCCCAAGAGATGTTGATTGACCTAGATAAACCATGCAGGGGGG
>NW_018203770.1:0-580 GCF_001263595.1 Phalaenopsis equestris | reverse complement strand
TTTTTTTTATGTGATATGAAATATTTGAGTGGTGTGAATATAAAACTCAAAGTTTAACTTTTAGATATGAAAATGGATAAGAATTGATTGGTATATATATAAAAATCTCTTTTTTAAATGCATTGAACTCGTGTTCACCTACTATACATTCAATAATGTGTCTTCTATTGCATCTTGTCACACATTCATTGTATTGCCCTTATATTCACATACTACTATTAGTTCATCATAAGTTGAGCTAAGGATCTATCTCATCAACCCCTCTAATTAACGACAAATTATTACATGTGGCTGATCGTACTTCCGAAAGACGATTCAGACGAAGCACGCTGCCGTAGATCGCACGACAACCCATCTGGACAGTTGTCTGCTAATCATTTCTCCTAATTAACACCCTCAATCAATAAAACTAAATTTCATGCACTAAATATATTATTTTATTTATCTTACATAAAAAAATAGTTTACATCATACAACTTATAAAAATAAAATTGTATCTCATCATGGAGCACTACATATTAAATAAATTATTATAAATAAAATACTATAAATCATATTAAAAACGTGAGATTATTATTCC
>NW_018203769.1:0-580 GCF_001263595.1 Phalaenopsis equestris | reverse complement strand
TTACCTTAACTGCAGAAATTCTAATTCTGGTTTTTCCATTTGCTTGAAGGTGTAATCCTTGAGATTTTCGACATGTACCTATGTATAGCGTGTCGTTATATATGCATGGCAAAAATGAGGAGAAACACGTTGTCAGAAACTCGGAGGGGCCAAAAATATTTTGATTACCTACCGGACAGAATAAAATATGGATAAATACATCTTAATTACTTTTAAGATACATTTCATGAATTTCTCTTCTCTCCTCAAACAATGATATCTTCAATTTGAATTATCTCAAAAATAACCAAATAAGATGCATGTTTAAGCATTAATATTATATATACAGTTAATTTCAAAGATATAAATATAAATAATACAATTATAATATTTTTTTTATTTTATCAAACTAATATATTTAAATTAAATCAAGTTAAACATTACTGATTGGCTTGTCTTTACCTAAAATCTTAGAAGAAAAGATTATAAAGAAAATACAATTAATAAATTAATAATAATATATTTACTTAAACAATTTTAACTACTCTTTATATAGCAATCATCTAGCTTAAGAAAAAAAGGAATGATCCATAAAATACAT
>NW_018203768.1:0-580 GCF_001263595.1 Phalaenopsis equestris | reverse complement strand
TTCATTTCTAGGTACCGTTGAAATGAGGAGAGAGATGATGTGAGAGAAACCACCTCTCTCTTCTCTGTTCGACGATGTCCACGGGTGCAGACTCCACACCTAATAAGTGTTTTTAGAAGTTGAGATTTTGATTGTAGTAACAAAATTAATAAGATTTATTCTCTTAAAACCATAAAATATCCTTCTTAAAAGTCCCATATCTTACAACTTTATGTTAGTTGACTTCATTATGCTCTACTAAAGTATTCATAATATGATAGACTTTGTGTAATACCTCGAAACTAGAAAAAAGAAATTTCCTATAATATTTAATTATGCATGTAATAATCTTTAAAATATATATTTATTTTGCAGGTATTAAACGAACTCAGCAACATGCCAGATACTTTTAAGTTAGAATCCTCTTTACAGGTTTTGTTAGACATGATTCTAGAACATGAAGAAGTCAACAAAGATAAAGTGGTAGGACAAGAGACATTTAAGAAGATTCTTCTTAGGTTTTTGTAACCAAAGGTGAAATTGAGATTTAAAGCCGCATTTTCTTTGGAATTACATAATTAAGCAAAAAATTATGGAAGAA
>NW_018203767.1:0-580 GCF_001263595.1 Phalaenopsis equestris | reverse complement strand
GAAAGAGTTAGTCCAACATTGAAGTGTGGAGTTGATTTTATCAACAAGTGTATTAGTTTTGTTCTTCCCCTATGTAAATAAACTCCCAGGTATTTGAAGGAGTAATCATAGAGGTGAAATCAGTTAGTTCAAGAGTTTCATGTCTGCAGGTTGTGAAGACTTTTTTGCTGAATAGAACTTGGCATTTTTCTTTGTTTAGCTTAAGTCGAGATGTGTGTTGAATTTTTTATAAACAGTCATGTAGATTCTTTACCGCTGCCTAATTTGCTCTGGAGAAAATGATGATATCATCTGCATAAATCAAATGGCTTATATCTAATTTAGATCTGTTATGGTACATGTTGTAGCTCTTCCTTTGGCAAGGTCTATCAATCACTTTTGACAAGTAGTCCAGTGCAAGTATGAATATAGTTGGGGCGAGGGGGTTTCATTGTTTCAATCCCCTAGTGGCCTTGAAAAAACCATGAGCATTTCCAATGATAAACACTGAGTTTACATTGCCCTCTAGCCATCTTCTAAAAATCTGATAGGAATCTTTAGAGAAATCCCTTGCCCTCAAAATCTCCATGATGAACTCCCA
>NW_018203766.1:0-580 GCF_001263595.1 Phalaenopsis equestris | reverse complement strand
TGCATGCCTTGGTCCAAGAGGTGTAGCCTCAATTGAAAACATTGTGAAGCTTTGCCTTGACTTCAGAGAGCTCTCCTAAGTTGGATTTAAATTGGGCCTAGGTATGTACTTGAGGAAATGAGAGCTTGGTTTCACTTTGGAATAGACTAGAGTCCTCGGGAAGGCGCAATTTCAGGGAAGCTTTGGGATGTTTAATTTGAAGCTTTAGTAGAGTTTATGTCATACCCAAAATTTGCCCAAGAATTGGAATGAGTAATTAGGGTTTCATAGAGGGTTTGGGGCCTTGGAGAGATGGGGGATCTACTGCCTATGTCTTGTAGAAGATTTTCTCTCTAGAAGGCCAGAGGTTTTGAAGCTTAGATGGGATTGTCCTCTCTATGGGGGCTCTCGAGTTTGCTTTTTTAAAGGCCATGGGAGACTTGGATGGGCCAAATTTGGTTTGGAGAATATCCCTCGACTCCTTTGAAATGTTTTCCTATATCAGAGGAAGAAGTTATGAAGACGATTCCTCTTATGACAATTTTGTCCATCTTGGCTCCAATGGAGAAGGAGGGAGGAATTCATGCCTTTTGGACATTAG
>NW_018203765.1:0-580 GCF_001263595.1 Phalaenopsis equestris | reverse complement strand
CTAAAAGAAAAGCTCAAAAATAGTGGCTCGCATGATTATATGAGCTCTGATTGTGACATATAATATTGAAGGCACAACTTTAAGAAAACTAAAACTTGTAATTTTCATTAAAAAAAAGTTTAATTTAACTTTCAAAACTGAGGGATTGCGTGTAATCTTTGACTATTCTTAATTAAATAAAGTTTAAAGTTGGTAGATGTTATAAGTTCAAAAGGCCGGTGTGCATTCAGATTTAAATATGAGCTTAGGAGAATAATCATATATAAAACTGTTGCTACAAACAAAACAAGGAAATTGCATTGTACGTCAATGTATAAAGATTCTCTCACAAACATGCAAATCTCTGCCCGCCAGCCTGTCCTTAATACTAATACTAATGTGCGTGTGTACTATACTAGGGTGCAAAAGAGCCGACTTGATCCGGTGGCTTTCTTAACTTTACAAATAGCACTTAAGCCGACCCCTAACCTACGGAACCAAATTAGAGTGAACCATATCTTCAATCGTCAAATCATGAGCAACTAATATATACATATACATAGATAACATAGATAACATCAATTCTCTTGTTTCAATACAC
>NW_018203764.1:0-580 GCF_001263595.1 Phalaenopsis equestris | reverse complement strand
TATGTGAGATTGCTAGGATGAGTATGGCTAGTCATCAATCATGATCATTTGTTTTGGATTATGTCATATGTGCCTTGCATGGAGCATCTTACACTTGCTCTTTTACCTTGATTAGTCGATTGAACCGATTAGCATCATTTGTGGCTTGAATAGTTGTCTCAGTGAGATTGACATCACTTGTGCCTTGACTGACCGACCTAGCAAGATTAGTATCATTGGTGCTTTGACCAACCATCCATGACTGATCATCATCACTCTTGCCTTGATCGACTGCCCAGGCCTGATCGACAGAACTTGTGCTTCGACCGACGCCAAGGCTGAGTCATCATCACTTTTGCCTTGACTTGCCACCCAGGCCAGATAGGCATCTCTCCTACCTTGACCTACCTCCTCAGCTCAGTAAGCATCACTTTTTCCTTGACTGGACGCCTAGAATCTGTCAACGTCTCTTTGGTTTGATCGGCCGCTCCAACCCGATTAATATTGAACTTTGGTATGACCAACCATCTCAACCCAATTGATAAACCAGTTTAGTCTGACTAGTCACCCCTAATCAATCAACATATCACTTAGATCCATC
>NW_018203763.1:0-580 GCF_001263595.1 Phalaenopsis equestris | reverse complement strand
GTTTCCATGTGTTATTTTATTGTTATGTATTAGCTTGCTTCGAAAGTTAAAGAGAACTACATGAGTTTGCACCCAAAAACCTTCAATCCTCACACAAAGCTTATTTAAAAAAAAATCTAAATATTATAAGACTTACATGGCAATAAAGCAGGACTTTGAGTGCATGTTGACGATCGAACGACAATTCAAAGGATTTCAAATGAACAAAACTAGAACTACCATAGTCACCCAATGCAGAACCCTAACCAATGGTGAATGAAGAAGAAAATGATTGAAGAGCTACGCAAAAGGGTGTTAACAAATTTTTTTTTTTTTGCTCAGAAGGGTTATGTTTTCGAAGTGATGGGTTGGTTTGGGTCATGTCACGTGTCAAAAAAGCGTTTTAGCTTGCTTGCACCTGGTTCGGGCCAAGTCATGCATTAAAATAAAGCGTCATTTGGTTTTTATTTGGTGGGATCACGGTTTACACGTGGCGAGATTTGATTGAAGTATGGACACATAACTGCATCCGAACTCCATATGGAATATTTTTTTCTTGTTGGCGTGCTTTCTATGACAGAATATATAATTTCTTGCTACG
>NW_018203762.1:0-580 GCF_001263595.1 Phalaenopsis equestris | reverse complement strand
AAAAAAAAAATACATAAAAACTCCTCCTCCTCCTCCGCTACAACACTCACTGGTAGCTTGCCCCCGACGATTTTCCACGCTCTCTGTCAAGCATGCTACACTCCCAACAATTCTTTATTGGCCTTCATGCATATGACAGAGCTCCCCATTCATAGCAGTGACATGCCTGCTAAGATTCTTAATATCTGGGTGTGAAGAGCTGGTATCACCCACAAAAGCACGAGATATTTCAAGCTTGAATGTTGTGCTCTTCGTACCAACATCGTAGACCCTCCACTTCTTCTTCCCCATCGCCTACGTCCATAGCTCAAACTCAGACTGCGTAGAGGTCCTAGGGGTTTAGGAGGCCAGCAACCTCTCTCGGAGCTGCTCGTTCTCTTACATAATAAAAACCAATGATTAATTGTCATTTTAAACATTAAGAGTAAAAATAAATGTGGAAAAATCAATATTTTTTCTTACATCCACTGAGGGTGGTCTGAGACCGACGACTGCGTCCTCTGGCATCAATGAGTTTAGACGTGCAACTCTACAATGGAGGGCTCACGGCTTGAGTAAAAGGAATAAAGAACAAAAAAAA
>NW_018203761.1:0-580 GCF_001263595.1 Phalaenopsis equestris | reverse complement strand
AACTCCGACATTAGGTTGCATAAACAATCTCCTATTATAGTGTTGGGCTGAATTTGGATATCCTTAGCATGCCTCTGACTCCTATTTAATCATTGTAGGCCCTTCCACCATGAATAACTCCTTTGAATTGGTCACTATCTAAAGAAGATTATCGCTGTCATGTTTAGCACTCAAGCATTTGTGTATATCTTTCATTTGTGAAAGAAATTTATTCATGGTCAAATTTCTTACACCCCCAAAACTGCCTTGTAACCTTTTATTAATCTCATTATGAGTTTTATAACTTCAGTATGATGAAGATGATTAGTGATACTGAAGCTGGTGGAATCTATTACCCAATCCATAAGGTCTCATTCGTCTTCTGTTCCATCGCATTAGTGGCGTTAACTACTTAGATCATCCTCCGCAAAAGTATCTTCATGTGTTTCTTCATGCCTCTTCTTCCCCAAGTTCGAATATACTGCCAGTGAGCATGTCTAAATCCTTCAGGCATCTTTCCATCCACTAGTAAGTTCGGGAAATCTCCTTTCTGAGTTAATTCATCCAAATATTTGAGATCCCAATCATGTCTTTACCAATT
>NW_018203760.1:0-580 GCF_001263595.1 Phalaenopsis equestris | reverse complement strand
ACGTTGAGTTTCGTGCTGCATCACCGTGACATCGTTGGGATCCATGTGTGCCACTGAATTCTTGTGGGTTTAATACGTAATAACTAAAATCTCTTATTTATCTGCATCATTTTTTTAATCTCTAAATAAAATTAAACTTATCATTAAAATAAATTTAACTAAAGTTAAATATGTTAAATTTATTTTTTTATTTTAATTTAGTATCTTCAGTGGGTTCATATGTATAAATCCCCTTGTATTCCTTTTTTTAACTTGGTTGAACATTTATGGCTGTAATTTTTCAGCAGTGTTTCTGAAATAAATTATTATGAGTACTGTCTTAATTTCTTTTAGATTAGTTCTTAAATGCAGCTGGAGTCATACAGTCTTAACTATGATGAGATGCAGAAAGGACTTAATTGTGAATATCTAAAGTACTAGGAAATAAATATTAATGGGCTGATTGCGATTAGGGCTGTCAAAACTGTTTGTGATCGCCAATAACTCGTTTTCGATACGTTAAGAAGCTCGTGTTCGATTCGTTTGCTAAGTTAACGGGCCGAATACGAACACGTATTTTGTGCTTGATATATAAACAAGT
>NW_018203759.1:0-580 GCF_001263595.1 Phalaenopsis equestris | reverse complement strand
CAAGAAAACACCTCTAAGGTTTATTTCAAGGGTAGTGGAGGTCGGCTAGGTGGATCATGATGGTTGGCAGGGGTGGTGCCAGCAAAGGAATACTGATGGGTGCAGGGGGTAGGAGCAAAATTGCAGGGATAGCAAACGTAGGTGACCGCCGGTAGGCGGAGGGGTGGTTGGAAGGTGCTGGACAACAAGGTTGGTGGTAGTGGGGTGAGGAACAGTCGATCGAGGGTTCTGGGAAGGAGGAAGGATGGTTGGACAACAAGATAAGGCTGTAGCTATGGGGCTGCTAGGTGCAGGAATGAAGGAGGGGGAGGTCGGCGACTAAGGAGAGGAGAGGGGAGGAGAAGGATTGGGGAAAATGAAAGGGTAAGGATACAACACTACCTCGGAGTAGGATACAGCCAGACCAGTACTACCTCCTTGGATAGGAAAAATATTTAAGTACGTCATACGGACACAGAATTGTGTGTGTATGACGGTTATTCGGAGGGTATTAGAGGGTTATGTTGCTGTTATTGGGGTTAATACCCCCAATAACCTTACAAAACCCTCGAATGACAAGAAAAAAGATGAGCGTCGAACC
>NW_018203758.1:0-580 GCF_001263595.1 Phalaenopsis equestris | reverse complement strand
CTTAAATTGAAATTATTGGTTTACTTATTAATGCTAATGACACATTTAAATTAATCAAATATTAAAGTTGAAGGTTGGAGGCTGAATCAATTAAAGTTGTAAAAGAAAAAAGGAGAATTTTGTGCAAGGAAGTTAATCAAATTTTTGAGGTAAGAAATTGTATGCTTGCTTATGTGTCATTTTAATTGTTTGTCATTAGATACATTAAGTATTTTTTTTAAGAATAGAATTCTTATCAAATAATGTCAGAATCATTTAATATAGGTGGTTGCCCAAAGAAATTAGTGAATTTTTAAATATTTCAGAGTTCTCTTAAGGCTAAATTGAATATTTATTTTCTTATATATATTAACTTTATAGTTTATTAAATAAAGAATTTCTTCAATCTTTTAGATAATTATTTTATAATTGCATGCATGTTGTAACTTAAGAATTAAAAAAAATGAACAGGAAAAGGGAAAATGAATATTTAATGTCTTTAAAAGAAGGTAATTTAAAGAAAATGAAATGATAAGTAAATGAGTAAGTCATGCATGATTACCTCCAGATGGTACTGACAGAGGATGCAATGTACCCGTGC
>NW_018203757.1:0-580 GCF_001263595.1 Phalaenopsis equestris | reverse complement strand
CTGCGCGGCGGAGGTCGACGACAGTGGCAGTGACGGCGGAGAGGGGGAGAAAGCGGTGGGAGGAGAGAGAAGCGGCGAGAGCGCGAGCGAGGGAGGTTTTACCAGATCCAGGAGGACCCCAGAAGAGCAGAGAGGGGAGAGGGCCGCCGGTGATGCAGCGGAGGAGGGAAGTGGGGGAAAGAAGGTGGTCTTGGCCGAGTATGAGATCGATGGCGGAAGGTCGCATGCGTTCGGAGAGAGGGGAGAGAGAGGAAGGAGATGGTTTGAGGCGCTTGGAGGGGTAGGGTTTGTCGGGAGGGGATGGTTTGGAGAGAATGAAGCGGCGGAGGCTGGATTGGGAGGACGGCATTGGAGGGGAGTGAGAGGATTGAGAGGTGTGAGTGAGGATCCAGTCAGCGGCGGCTTCGACGGGAGAGTTTGTGGGAGTGGTGGTGGCGGCGAGGGCTTGAGAAGCGAGATCCTCTGAGAAGCCCATGCTGAGAAGCTCCTCCATCTCCTGCTTCTGGTTCTTGGGATCGAGTGATGAGATTAGTGGATTGTTGAAAGTAGAAAAATTATTTCATACGGATGGTGCTTGTGG
>NW_018203756.1:0-580 GCF_001263595.1 Phalaenopsis equestris | reverse complement strand
TGCTAAAAAAGAAAAACTATTAAAATTACATTTAAAAATATGATAATATTAGATTTAAAATGCAGATGGCATATGTTACGAGCTATTTCGTCCTCCAGGGATACCATCCCTTCCCGATCACTGTCTGCAATGGAATCAGCCAGAATGTCTGCCCACAGGAAGAAGTCACACTTCTCCGTGATTCTCTATGGGCACCTCTAGAGCTCTCTTTTAGCAATGTGTCGGATGTGACGTCAGTAGGGAAGTCTGAAGTCCGCAGTAGCAAAGGTCCCTAAAATCCTAGAGCTCATCTTTTAGACAATTCATAACTCATAACACAAGTATAATTTGACAAAAGCAATAATCAATTACAGTTTTGTGCGAGTGTGAGGTCTCAGAGAACTAAGTAAATCAACCCCGCTGAACCTGTTGTAATAAGAAGACAACACACCTTATAAAACAAGGGTTCTTGATTGCCTTCAACACACTTAATATCAAGCTTGAGTTTGTCACATATGCATATCACCAAAAAAAGATCATTCAAAAGTACCTTAAAAGCCTCAGCATCAAAAAGAAAAGAGAAACTTAGTTGTCTTTATCA
>NW_018203755.1:0-580 GCF_001263595.1 Phalaenopsis equestris | reverse complement strand
ATTGAGAAGCATTTGATTCACGTAAGATTCGGAAAACTGGTTGATCGTCAAGTCGAACACGTGTACGATAGGAAATCCAAGGGTTCTAATCACTTCGCACTCATTCTATTTACAATCCTGTTGGAGGCCATTAGACTTAAAATAATTTCACTGCTGTAATTCAAAAGATTAAGGTAATTTTAATACCAGCTTAAAAATCCACGTGGCTGCATTTTATTAGTGAGTTAATTTAATTATTAGTGTAAGAAAGCGTTACCTTATATCTGTTTTTGGTCATTTCGGTGGAAATGGCGCACGGTCGTTAGGGCTTATCGTCTCTTCATCCTTGTCCTCCGTTTAATCTATCGAACCCGTTAGCATTTTTACCTATTGCTTCTTCATCTGTTCTTCTGTATATTTATAAAAAAAGTTTATCTTGTTTTCCTTCTTTTGTTAGGTTTTCTTGGGTAATTTTTTTCATGGTGTCGTAAATTTTTAAAGAGATTGAAAAATCCTGAAAAAGTTCATGAGAAGCTTGCTGGGGATGCAATGATTCACCCCTCTCTTGCATCTTTTATTCCTCGTTTTACTTAAACTCAAA
>NW_018203754.1:0-580 GCF_001263595.1 Phalaenopsis equestris | reverse complement strand
GTTGAGGTATCATAAAACTTAAAAAACCTTAACTTTTCCAAGGACCCAACAAAGAAATGGCTTATAGATCTTATTTATAGTTTCTTTCATTAGAATTTTATGGCCTCACCTTAGCTAAATACCCCTAGATATGAAGATGCTTTATAGTAAATTTTTTTTTATCTTCTATTAATTCAAGAGATTTTAGTTTCTATTTAATTGGAAATCCTATTAACGATAATGATTGTGCCCATTATAACTCTTTTCCCATAGTAATTATTATAAAAAGATGGATTATCATACTTCCTAACCATTCTTTTGTGTTTAATTTTATATTTCAACGGCACTCTTTTGGCTTGCATCCTTACCATAATGTATTGTGAAATGAAGTCACATTCAACTAATTTTTTTTAGAAGTGTCTAAATTTTGTTCACCTAATTCAATGTACTTCTTATAATATTTATAATTATGAAAGTAATGGGAATTCTAATTTTTTTTCCAAGTTTCTTACTTTAGCTTCAAAGAACTGAAATAGTTCAGTAGTTCTAGCTACTCATGTATGAAATTCAAAGACTTATAATTATAATCATTAACAAAAAA
>NW_018203753.1:0-580 GCF_001263595.1 Phalaenopsis equestris | reverse complement strand
TTTTTTTTTTGGAAGAAAAAGAATGACTCAACATACTGCCAGAAGTATACATTAAATAATTTTTTTCTTAGAAAAACAGAACTTATAACTATATAAACAATGACTCAACTTTGCATCATAAAAAAATTATTGTAATAACTCTGCGGATGATTTCTAACGATGCTTTCCAAATTGAGAAGTAATTACCATAAGATTTAAATTATCTATTTGCTATCCATCGTCACAATTTTTTTTCTCCTTCAAACTTCATTTTTAAACTTCTTCGTCTTCAAACTTCCTCCTACGGATTTGGGTCAAATAGAGGTGAATTTTTCTAACTTATTTTATATGAGAATGAGTCCTATTGACGTGACTTTATATTGCTGACACCCAGAGGCCAAAGGTAATATTTTTTCCTTCATGGAGCCGCGCACGGGCTCCGACATATGCACTCTCTCCGCCTACCAGATTTCTGACCTCCGAGCTCCTCAAGATCATACTGATCGAGCGAAAGAACAATATATTTTTTCCCTTGCTTCTATTCTGTTTAGGGCTTTCCATGACCAAATTGATCTGTAGATCATTGAGGGATGGGTCTCTC
>NW_018203752.1:0-580 GCF_001263595.1 Phalaenopsis equestris | reverse complement strand
TGACGATCGTGACCGATGCAAACAAATTAGATTGATGCGTTTGAGTTCGAGATGATTAATATTAGCTAGTTTTAACACGACTCATGCTGGCGTAAACATTAACTTCGACATTTTTGTCTGTTGTTTCCGAACCCAAATTTACGTCATCATTTGTATCCAGCATTTTTGCCAGAGAGACAAATTAACGTCGAAAAATTTCAAAGGAATTAGCGTTTGAAATATCCGACACAACATGTACTCAAAATGCTAGCACTAATTTAATCTAATGAGAACAACTAACCAAGCTATGTGATGCACAAAGCATGGATGACCATCAATTATTATTAAAGCTTATATGCATCATAGGTATATGGGGCTGGCTGATTGATGGTGTTGTACATCATACAATAAATTTTAGAAAATAAATAAATTTATTTACTTATTATAATTTTGAAACATTTAAAAATAAACATAATGAATTAAAAAATGCTATATAAATCTAAATCTCTATATTTCTCTCTAATAATAATGTGGGTTGTAGAAGCTATCATTTTCAATTATAATGCATGTTTTTATTATTATTATTATTATTATTATTATT
>NW_018203751.1:0-580 GCF_001263595.1 Phalaenopsis equestris | reverse complement strand
CATAGGAATTGAGTGGTATGCATGTAAATCTTCCCTAAATTTAATGTTCTCAGTAACAGGCGCTCCAGAAATTCATTCTAGCTTTAGCCCTTGCTTGACACTAAGAAACCATTGCACAGGTATTTGCATTGCATTTAATTTGTAGGGTGGAATGGAACAAAGGAGTGGCTGGGGGAGGCACTCGCCACCCATAAACCATTACTAAACCCTTTCTATTATATAATAAACTAAAACATTTGCACACCTTAATGTTTAATACTTAATAATAATTTATTATTAATTATACTTTAATTTAATAATCATATTTATAACAGTTACAAAATGTATCAGGAGATTATAGTTTTAAAGTTAAACATTTGCCAACTCTTGATTTTTGATTTCGCCGCACCTCATTTTAAATTGAATCCCGCCACCACCATACACAAACATATGCAGACAACTCATTATCATTCTACCAATATCACCTAGAAATCTCTAAGAACTTAACTATTTCATAGTACAAACATCCATGGCTAGCATCAAATCTTTCAACCTTAAGTTTCAAATTTCCTTGAGCCAATTTACATAGAAATCTAGAGAA
>NW_018203750.1:0-580 GCF_001263595.1 Phalaenopsis equestris | reverse complement strand
ACGCAGAGTTATTTCTGATAATGTGCCAACCTTCAAGAGCATCAAGATCACAACTTCGTTAAATGGCATAAGATAGATTGGAGGTACTCTACAATTTATTACCCCAGAGTGAACGACCTAACCGAGGCTTTCAATAAGACTCTAGTTTAGATTTTGAAGAAAATATTGGATGAGAATAAGAAGGGATGGTACGATAAGTTGTTAGAAGCGTTATAGGCTGTCAAACAACATTCAAAATTCCTAGTCAGTGTACACCGTATGCACTCAAGTATGGATCCAAGGCCGCAGTGTACATCATATGTGCTCCTGTATAGTTCCAAGGCTGTGCTCCCATTGGAAGTTCAACTACCTTCTTTTAGAGTCACCTTCACTAACCAGATTACAGTAGACAATAGCGCCAAGCTCTGACTTGCATAATTGGAAAGTCTTGAAAGAAAATGTTAGAAACGCATCAGAATCTAGAACATTATCAAGCAAAGAACATTTGGGCCCATGATAATTTGGTCCGCCCAAGGATGTTAAATATCGGCAAACTCGTGCGCATTCTCAGGAGACCTATCCTTGCACACTGCAAGATAGG
>NW_018203749.1:0-580 GCF_001263595.1 Phalaenopsis equestris | reverse complement strand
GAATTCTATTAATAACATTCTCATCTATATCACCACTTTGAACAATATACCCAAGGTATTTAAAGCGTTCACACCTTTTAGTGATTAGATCACCCATAATTATATCTCTGCCGCTAAATATACTACTAGTAAAATTACATTCCATGTTTTCAAGTTTAAATCTACTCAAACGAAAACCCAGAAACTCTAATGTAGACATCCATAATTCAAGCTTTTCTTAAACTCTTTCTCTAGTTTTATCCACGAAAAGTATATCATAGCAAAAACCATACACCAAGATACATCCTCCTATAAATGGCTAGGAAGAATATCCACCACTAAAGCAACAAAATATGGGCTTAAAGTTGATCGATGATATAAAACAACTAAAATAGAAAAATGCTTGGTCAATCTTCGTGTTAGAACACTAGTAATAGTTGTGGTATACATATCTTTGATGAGTTAATATAAGTCATATCAACATCTTTCTTTCAAGACTTCAAAGAATTTCTCTCAAAACCTTGTCCTAAATTTTTTTCTAAATTTATGAATATCATATGCAGATCCTTCTTATTCTCTCTGTATTTCTCCATCAAACCTC
>NW_018203748.1:0-580 GCF_001263595.1 Phalaenopsis equestris | reverse complement strand
CAAAAATCCCAAGGAAGAGAAATAATGCATTAACTGAAAATAAAAAATGACTAATCACCACCTGGGCTCCACTCCAGGACACTGAATATACTTTTTAACTTGAAAAGATACGTGAAAGGTTATTACAACCAATCAAAGCTCTCCATCCCTTCTAGAATACAAGGTAGCCTTATATACGCAAGCTCTCAACCAAAACATAGAACTAAGAAAAAAGACATAATAACAAGTATGGCATCCTATTAAAATCATTTTCAGCTCTTGCGTCAAAAGACTGCTTCGGCTCTACTCTTTGGCCTTATATATTAAAAAATGACATCATTCATATAAGCTCGTGTTGACACACACCAACAAAATAGTGTCTTAGAAAAAGAACAAACATGTCGTCAAAATTGTCCCATTCAATTCTATCCACAAACAATCTACCCAAGCATTTTTAGCGGGATGCAATTCTCATATCCACGTATCTCATTAGTTAAACTTTAACAAACTTCTCAACGCTCGTAAAATCTTACCCCATTTTTAGTCCTTTACTTCTAATCTACCACTAAAAATTTTTGGTTGCATTGCTTTTGTTCATCTA
>NW_018203747.1:0-580 GCF_001263595.1 Phalaenopsis equestris | reverse complement strand
TAAGACATATAAATACATAAGAATATTGTGTGATGTATGTAAATGTCCCCTCTTACATTTTACATTAATGCCACCTAAATTTTTTATATCGCACAAAAAATCTTTATTTTAATTAAAAAAATGAAATAAAAATTCATGAGAGACTTGTACGTAAAATTTTACTTTTATTAGGAAAAATGTACGTATAGCTTACCTTAAAAAACGGAAAAAGGGAAAGTGTCAATAATTGAAAGATGAATACAATAATTTGCGACCCACATCTAACGAATATTTCGGGCAAATGGCTGGCCGTCCGGTGACCAATTAGATGTGGCTAAACGGATATTTATTATCTCCCTTTCATTCCTCCCTCTCTCCCACTATATATCTCTCGCCCTCTCGTTAATGGATGAGCTGCCGTCAACTCAATTAACAATATATATAACAACTAAAGCTTGCCTTAAAAAACGGGAAAATTGAAAACGCTAAAATTGAAACGTGAACCGTACAATCATATGCGACCGGAATCTAATGAATATTTCGGACAAGTGGCTTGTCATCCGGTGAAACTGTTACTGTGAGCTAACACACCACCCATTCA
>NW_018203746.1:0-580 GCF_001263595.1 Phalaenopsis equestris | reverse complement strand
GATTTTTCTTGCTGCTAAGATGTTGACATCTAGAGGATCTCGTCCCCTTGAAAATCAACAGAAACAGCAATATTTTAGGAGGCAATGCTCACACCATATGAAGATGAGCAGACCCTTTCTTCGAGAGCATGGAAGATTGAACTTGTAAAGATCAACCATGTCCTTGATGGGCTCAAAAAGGTTACCTCCTTAATCAGAATGCAGAAACTTTGCAGGCTTCAAGCAAGGATTTGGCTTTTGAGGAAGAGAATATGAATGTATAGACCTTCTAATGATGAAAAGGATGTTGTAGTGTGCCACTGTATTTTCTTCTGCGGACTTTTGTAGCCTTCATACTAGTGTGTGTTGGTCATTGTACTTTTTCAATCGTCTGATGTAGCATTTGTATGCAATGATGATATGTTTATCTATAAGTATTTCTCCTAAGTTGTGGTTGTGTCTCTTCTGGGATGATTTTACCCCACTTCTAGGTTATTGTTGATGCATTGGTCTCCATAGTAGGAGCATAGTTGCATAAAACTCTTCTCAAATGATGTTGACTCGTAAAAAATTCAATGACATAGTTCAGTTGATTGCAATC
>NW_018203745.1:0-579 GCF_001263595.1 Phalaenopsis equestris | reverse complement strand
GTTAGTTAATATTTTAATTACAACTTTTTTATTATCCTGGGATTTTTAGTTGTAGTTTGAAGTTGTTAAGTTCTGAAACTAAGTTATTATAAAGTTAAGTCTAATCTTCCCTTAATGGCATTTAACCCTTAAAAATAAAACTTTTGATAAACAAGCTGACTTGTTTAAGATTCCCAGCAGGAGTTCCCATATTAACATTTAGTAGTTTACTGAGTTATGTAGACTACTATTAGACTCATAAAAAGGTAACAATTTTTTACAAAACTTGCTTTTCCATAACATATGTAGCATGCAATAAAAGTGAGCTAGGTAACAGTAGGTAAGAGCAAAAAGTAGAAAATATATGAATAACCACATGAATCTTTGAGAATATCATAGCAAGAAATCAACATCACATGTATGTAAATGTATCACAGTGCATTATCCATAGAAAATAAGAAAACAATAGCCGAATGGAAATGAAACTGCACATAAAAAACTCAAAACATGTATATAAAAACATGACATGGTACATCAATAAGAAAAACAACACACTAATACATGACTGACAGCGACTTTATATATGCTTAAAATATAAGA
>NW_018203744.1:0-579 GCF_001263595.1 Phalaenopsis equestris | reverse complement strand
CACTTTTTAGTTATAATAGTAAATGAATATTGACTAAAACTTATAATATTCACCTTATGTGCATATGAATGGAACAATGACTCCTGCGACTGACTGTACAAGCTCTTGTAATATGGTTGATGAGCTCCATGGTTGAAATACCCACCACCACTTTTCCAGCTGGACGACGACTCTGAAGGTGAAAAGCTAAAGCTGGCCTGCGAGTAGAAGCTCCTTGGGGAGGTGGAAGAGAATCCATGGGGGTTGGTGAGGTCTAAGGTGATGGTTGGTTGAGAGAGTGAGGGGGAGATAGAAGGGTTGCTTGTATAGAACTGAGCATTCTGGTGTGAGATGTCTGGAAATGAAAAGTTTAGGCCAGTGGTGATTTGGTGGGGGGATGTCACTGGAAGGGAGGATGAGGAAGCAGAAATGAGCATGGAGGCGGCGGCCGCGGTGGTGGAGGCCATGGCGGTTGCCGAGATGGGTAGTGGATGGTTGTGATTTCCTTCATAGGTAGAGATCAGAATGGACATGTCTTCAGCACATCTTTGCACCTGTAATATTGACACGACAATGTAAAACATTTTTCAGAAAGTATGG
>NW_018203743.1:0-579 GCF_001263595.1 Phalaenopsis equestris | reverse complement strand
CTAAATGAAGGCATGTGTTGAGAGAAGCTATTTCATTCTATTCAAAAAGTAGTACTCATTTTTTTAAGAAGAATTTCTACATGGGGTAAGTGGGCTTGCTGTGTAGTTATGTGTTCATTCCCTTTGAAATATTTCATTTAAAATTTGGATAATAAAGAAATTACCAAATATTAGATTATTAAATTTGATAAAGTAACACTTGATATAAGTTGTAACTATAAAAAAATTGAAATGATTGTTTTATTATGTGCCCACTATATTAGAGTTATAAGCCATGAAAATATAATGAAGATTTCAAACAAATATCTCCCCATGTGATGGCCTTTAGGTGCTAAGAAAGACCTCTTTTGGAAATAATTACAAATCATTCAAGGTGTTGCAGGTGAAGAATGGTTACTTAAGTTGTATTTTATTTGAACCCATGTCCATAAATACTCATATCAAATAAGCTTAAAGGCTCAAGACAATCAAGAGGATGAATAATACATGTTGGAGTTATTGAATAAATTGTAGGATATTGTTGACTCAATATGAAGTGGGAAACCACCTCAAATGAATCATAAGCCTAGGAAAAAAAAA
>NW_018203742.1:0-579 GCF_001263595.1 Phalaenopsis equestris | reverse complement strand
CGAACAACTCGTGTTCGACTCGTTAAGTAGCTTGTATTCGAATCATTTGTTAAGTAAACTAGCCGGACACAAACAAAATTTTGAAACTCGAATTATAAACTAGCTAAACATGAATAATCCTTTGTTCGACCTTGTTCGACTCCTTTTAGCTTGAAATAAAACACACACACACACACATATATTATATTAGTTATATAATAATATATTTTATATTTTTTATATCTAAGTTTAAATCAATGTTTTAAAAGGCCTGGGCATTGGGCGAGGCATTTTAGCAGTTATGGGGTGAGGCCTAAACCCCAACATTAAAAAATAGAATATAAATAGATAAAAAAGTAAATTAATTGTGCTTAATAACAAAATTATTGTCCTTATACATAAAAAAAAAATCAGGAAAAAATAATGAAATTACTATTGCTATAATAAATTCATTGTTGCCACAGTTAAATTACTGCAACTACAGGAAACTTACTGTAGCTATAATGAAATTATCTATCGATTCATTATAAAAGCTTAAAAATTACGTGTAATTTGACTACGCGGTAAATCGAGCTGCATCCTTCAGGAGAGAGGAAGAGC
>NW_018203741.1:0-579 GCF_001263595.1 Phalaenopsis equestris | reverse complement strand
CTTACTAGCATACCTATCACATATCTTATCAATTTTTCATAGATTTCAAGATAATAAAAGGAATTAAAAAAATAATGATAGAACAAATATAACAAAATTAAGAATTTCCACTAGCTCTTATGCCAATTAACTTCTTCCAACAAAATGTGCACCGATATCCATATTTTTCTCAAATATTCAACTTTATTTTAATTTTGAGGTAAAAAGAAACCTTACTTGCCATTAATTCCCCTTGCCCCTCCCTTGATCTACTCATTTTCCTTACTTCCAATTATAAAGGCATGTCTAAAGCGTTGCAAGCTAAATTGAGCCAAAAAGGTGACGTCGTTACGAAGACGAGTAATCCTCCATATAACAACTACTCGACGAACCCTGTATACCTAAAACTTCATGCCCTGATTAAAATTTTATTTTCTTTACTTTCAATTTTCATCTATTTGTTACTCGCATAAAGAGCAGCTAGAGGAAAATGCTGTGCACAAATCAAGCACCCTAGTTCATCTATTTTTCAAACAGCAAATCACATAAAGAAATTGAAAAATCACAAAACAGTGAAAGCCTAAACCGGAGAGTCATAAG
>NW_018203740.1:0-579 GCF_001263595.1 Phalaenopsis equestris | reverse complement strand
GATTTAATAAATCCGGTAAATCCAAATTTATCTAATCCGTGTTTAGTTAGCGTTAGCAAGTTTTAGTAAATTCGGATTTATTAAGTTCATCCATTTCTTAGATCTATTAAATTCAAATATAACATGAATCTAAAGCAAAATTCAAACCTTAAATCCAAGATCTTATAAATCCAAAGATCTTGTGTGTTTCTTTTATGTTTTGGCAATAAACCTTGTTAACAAGGCTCTATCAAACACCCCCTCGGATGTTGTTAAATCCAAAGTAGTGTTTGGTGGAGTTCAAATGAAATCCAATTAAACATGTTTGATGACTTGTTTGGCATAAATTCATTTTACATGTTCTTTGCTAAGCTAAATTCATTAAATTCGCCTGATTGTCGGATTTAATAAGTCTGAATTTACGTCGAAAAAAAATGTAATGAAGAAATTTACAAAAGAATAAATTAAAAAAAAAATCAAAATATCATTTTTTTTGTTTGAGATATAGATTGGATCGTGTAAGGATTTAGAGCAATAGGAAATCCATTACACCAACACTTAAATCCAAATTTACTTGCAATATATAGCTTTATACACCGC
>NW_018203739.1:0-579 GCF_001263595.1 Phalaenopsis equestris | reverse complement strand
TTTTTTCTATTTCAACACAACATTAGTCTGTTCACATATCTACAAAATACTTGCTAAATATTCGAGATATGTATCAAAGGAAGTGCCAAAACTAAAAAAAGTTATCCATGAACACTTCAATCCCCTTTTCAATCAAATCAAAGAAAATAGAAATCATGCATCTTTGGAACGTAGCAGGGACATTACATAAGACAAAGGACATTCTCCTAAATATTGAGACTAATGAAAATGGTCTTATACTAGTCTTTTGGTGCTATAGAAATTTGGTGATATCAATCTATGAAGCAAAAGTGGGGTTATTTTGCCAATTTATTTATCATTTGATAGGGTAAAGGTAAGGGAAAATGGTGATTTCTAGTTGCTTTGCTTAATTTCTTATAGTCAGTACAAATTCTCTAATTTGTGACACTCTTAGTGTGTATAAGCTCATTCTTATCATTTTCTACTTTTGTCACCACTCCTTTTTGAGGAACACAATGAATTGGCTCACCTATGCACTATCAGATTTAGGATTTTCAATGTCTTCATCAAACTATTTGAGAATCTTCTTTTTTACTAAATCTACCATGTTCGGGGATT
>NW_018203738.1:0-579 GCF_001263595.1 Phalaenopsis equestris | reverse complement strand
TATATATATATATAAGCTTTAATATTTATGAATATAAGACTCAAATCTTTAACATCACATATATAAACTTTAGATGCAAGATATGTACATACATAAGAATTGTGTGAGGTGCATGTGTAAATTTCCCTTTAATAGGCAAAATAAAGCCCCAATGGCAATCAAATATTAAAATCCCATAATGTAACATGAAATATTTGCTAAAATTTTGCCAAAGCAATCGCAACCAACAAATCCCATAAGGCAACCACAATACCTGATTTCTCAAGTCCCTACAAATTCATAACACAACATGCAAGCAAGATCTGCACCTTTTATGAATCAAGGAAAAATAGTGAAACGTGGACCTCAAATCGATCTTAAAAAAATTAAGCAAATAACAAACAAGTTATTTACACAGAATTCAAACTATATACTAACAACTTGCCAACAAGAAATTATTGGAACTACTTATTTGCAGGGACAACAAACCACCAAATTCCAAAATCACCTAAAATCTCCCAAGGAAGCTACTGAACTGACATAAATAAGACCCAAATATGGGTGAAAACTCATGTTCGGCTCGTTTATATTTCGAGCTCA
>NW_018203737.1:0-579 GCF_001263595.1 Phalaenopsis equestris | reverse complement strand
AATTTCTTTTTTTCTCTGCCATGATCCAATAAACAGCTTTAAAACAAACCAGCGGAAATTCCTCAAAATAACAAAATAATCATATATTTAATATGCTTGTGGGACCGGCGGTGGGGCCAGCCTACTGACTTGATTCGACTGGGCTAGTCTACTTTTTCTGTTTGGTCAGCGTTATTTAAATATTAATTTTTTTAAGGTAAAAAACTGATATTAAACAAATTAATTTATTATTATTATTTTCTGCTCAGGCGATTATCACTCGCACTGGGCTGTAATGTCAAACTTGAATATGAAAGCGGCCACAAAAGGTCAAACCAAGGGTCAACGGGTGCATGAGCTTCGAGGTGGAGAGCACCATTTGCATGCCAAAATCCACTTTGGCATGAAAAGATGAAGCATTGATTAGTGTTTAAAGTTATGAATCATAGATTTTTAGTTGATTTTTTTTTGAATATCATACAATCCATACAAGTCCAAGAAGGAATTGTGCTTTTTTTAGTAATCCTTTTATCAAGTTATTAGTTTAATTGAGTTATATATTAATAGAATGAAATGATCATATGAACAACTACAAAATAA
>NW_018203736.1:0-579 GCF_001263595.1 Phalaenopsis equestris | reverse complement strand
GAGATTATGTAGCAAACATCTGAATTTTTTATTAGAAGGCTCAATTAAGGCTAAAATATACACATTCTCAATTCATCTAAAACTTTTAAAAATATAAGCCTAGTAAGATATATGATATTTGTTCATTTAAAAAAATATAAGATGCGTACAAGCCCCAACATTTTAACTTAGGGGTAGCCATTGGATGATCTATTTCTGTCTAAACATTTGCAGCCACTAAAAAATTTATTACATATATGTCATATTATATTTTTCATAAATTTGTACTACAAAAATCTCATCATACAATCTGATTTTTGTCACAAATTACAATTTAATTTTATCATTTTCCAATAAGAAAGAGGCCCTACTTTTAGGAAAAGTATTCCATGCGGACACAGCATGCAGAGATGCAGCATGTGGTGTCAGATCTACACCGTCAAACACCGCAAAGATGTATTTCAGTGGGTCCCATTTTTTGTTTTTTATTTTTTTTATTATGATCGACGGTAGAGACCTGTAATCAATAGTGTAGATCAGATAGCACAGACATCTCTACATGCGGTGTACTTATGTAATAATTTCTCCTACTTTTATTAG
>NW_018203735.1:0-579 GCF_001263595.1 Phalaenopsis equestris | reverse complement strand
GATTTATATATATACCACATCAACTAGTGTATATCAAGATCGCCACGACAACAGTATGTACATCAGCTTGAATTGCAGTGCAGATATTACAAATCTAAAATAGTAATTTGGCTATAATAGTCACAGTCAGGATATAACAAAGATAGTTGATCATGAATGCTAAAGTCGATTATTGTAATAGTGGCATTTGACTATAGAGGTTGTAGTTGGATCTTGTGACAACACTAGGTGGGCCATAAAGGCCACAATTTCACAATATAATACCATTAGTTGGCCACAAAAGTTGTGGTTAAAAACTATATATAATATTATACACTTTCTCGGGTCGATGCTCACTTCGCTGGTCTGCAGGTTGAGAAGGGAGGTCATGATTCCTCTGTTGTTTGGTATTTCTCCGTTGTGATGATTGATTTTTGTCTCTGACGTTACTCTTACACTTTCCCCCAAATTGCTCGAACTGATCCTTATGTGCACTGATGGCCTAGTCCGTAGTGATTTGATCCTCGACACGGTGGAGAAGGTTAACATAAGAACAAGTTGTCTCAATGATGACTAAAAGGGTCCTGGGCGAAGCTTCCA
>NW_018203734.1:0-579 GCF_001263595.1 Phalaenopsis equestris | reverse complement strand
TGAAATTTGATTAGATTTGTTGGTTTGCATTAATCTTGATGGATTGGAGTGGATTTGGATTTGAACTTGACAACTTTGGATTTTGAGCTTGAAATTGGATTGGATTGGGTTTGAAGTTAGATTTTGGTGGCGTTTGATGAGGGATTGAATTTGGGTTTGGGCGATTTTGGATTTAGGGTTGAAATTTGGTCGAGTTGGATTTAATTTTGGATTATGGTGAGGTTGAGATGTGAATTTG
This sequence comes from Phalaenopsis equestris, assembly GCF_001263595.1. Taxonomy (NCBI): domain Eukaryota; kingdom Viridiplantae; phylum Streptophyta; class Magnoliopsida; order Asparagales; family Orchidaceae; genus Phalaenopsis; species Phalaenopsis equestris. The sequence continues at coordinate 341 of NW_018203734.1, read as the reverse complement.
AATTTGGGGTCCATGTGACTTGGTCTTGGAGCTGGGTTAGAAGTTTGGATTTGATATTAATAATTTTGAGAAATTTGGGGTAGGCTTAAGGCTAATTTTGTGACGGGTAGTGAAATATAATTGAAGTGAGTGTGAGGTGCCCAAGCCACTTAAGGTCAAAAAAGGTGTCCCTAAGGTGTCACGATCCTATGGAAACTCCCTTTGAGTGTCACCATGTTGGTCTCAACCACTCAAGTGCTGGAGGTATACGGCCACCCATGTAAGACTCTACAAGGAAGCCATAAGTGGATTGACTTTCTAAAGGGATGGGTCCCATCACTAGGCTTCTAGGATAGTCAAAA
>NW_018203733.1:0-579 GCF_001263595.1 Phalaenopsis equestris | reverse complement strand
TTTGGTGATGGCCCAATTTTTTATTGAGACTAGTTTTGTTGTGGGCTACAGCCTCTATGCACAATGCTTCACCCGATCTTCAACTTCTATAACATTATCCCAACCTAAGGGAAGCCAACTTCAATTTTAGTGATGATAACCTATGTGATCTATTTACACATAAGAGGCTTTTTTTGGTCTCACAAACTATTTTCATACATGCTCTCCATTCGAATCAAGAAGGATGGGTATATGGTTTTTGGGACTACCCAAATGTTCCATTTTATCAACTTAGAGAACAAGATAAAAGATTGAAAGCTTTAGCTTTTTAGGGTTGCCTGTGATCAATGGGGCATTTCAACTTGAGACACATGAGGTTTGTTTAAGAAAAGTTAAAAAATTTCTCCTTGACTGAGGGCAATGGAGCAAGTTATTATCAGTCGGGAATTGTTGGTAGTCTAATACATTGATCCTTCGACTATAAATTAAGTTTTAAATTTGAAAAAAATATGACCTAATGAAATATGTGATGTGGGCTACTTTCAATGAGATTAAGGAGAAGAGGCAACTAGAGAAGACTGCTTAGCTCTCTAAGAAGGC
>NW_018203732.1:0-579 GCF_001263595.1 Phalaenopsis equestris | reverse complement strand
AAATGCTTCAGCTATGTCATTTAACATATGGCTGTAGATTATTGAATATCACTAGTTAATTTAGAGTTAGCTAACAATTTTAAATATTCTGCTTTTAAAAGTGGTGACATTAATTCAAATGATTCAATATAGCACACTAATACAACAATTAATATGATCCAAATAAATTATAGACATTTTTTTGTTTGACTTCTCTTAGTATGATGAGTGGTGATTCATTAAACAAACTCTTCTTTTAGATATAACCATAGTTCATTTATTACTAGTCTAGCTCTTCCTTCAAAGGAAAAGTAGTGCTAGAATTCTGCTACATATTGTATGGATCACCTACCAAAATTTTATACGTGCCTCAGTATCTCATAGTAGCACCATAAGTATTCCCCAATTAGAGTAGCAACGATATTTCCCACGCTTACAAAATCACTATTTGTCTCACAAGTACCTATATAACATCTATAAGATACATAGCATTAAAAATATATGGACCTTAAGCAACTAAGAAAAATACAATGTTATGTTGGCTAAATTGATCCAATAAAAATAAACTCATAAGTGGGCCCCACATTTATTTATAAAAAA
>NW_018203731.1:0-579 GCF_001263595.1 Phalaenopsis equestris | reverse complement strand
TGTGTCTAAAAACACTATATATTTTAGGCGTATCCGAATTTCAAATGTTTTCATTCGTTGTAATCTCATTTTTCCCTTCACAACCATTTTGAAACTTCTACAGCTTTATGAACTTGAACAAGTTCATTGGAATTGAGTAGTAGCGAAACTTCATGAACTTGTTGGAGTTAAGAGTTTTAACAATCGGGTGTTTATTTTATTTATATTTGAATATATTGAGTGCTAAGAATATAAGTATTAAAATTTAGGTGTAAGATATAAAATATTAATAACTTTGAAAGTTATTCATGTGAATCTCCCTAAATTTAATTCTAGAAGAATACATGACAAGTGAAAATAAATGAAAAATCTCATGTATCAGATTAGAATGCTCTGTGTATGTAATTGCCCCTAGAAGGCTTGCTTTTTTATCCTCAGTACTCGACTTAAGGGTAAATATTTACGTAAGGAGAACACACGCAGCTCTTCATGTGTAATCCTCTCCCAATAAACCCTCAATAACCTCTGTAAAGGTTATTGGGGGTTATTGTAGAGTAATTTCGGTGTTATTTTGAGTCAATACCCTAACACCAGAGAAAA
>NW_018203730.1:0-579 GCF_001263595.1 Phalaenopsis equestris | reverse complement strand
AAGATTTTAAAAATATTCATGATGGCTACTGTTTTAAAATGATTTTGCTTTAGCTTATGGTTTTATTATAGTTAATACTTTATCTAGAAAAAGAGGTGACATATTATTACCTATAAGAATGGGTCTAATAAAACACAAATTGATAATTGTCCTATGAGAGAAATAGATCATCAAGAATATAAATATTATGAAGTTACTCCAAGTGAAAATTTAAGTATTCGACACCGATTATTAGTTCTGAATTTTAAGACGAGTTGGAAGAAAAAAATATAATTAAACATTATCATAAAATTAGATGAGTACACCTAAAAGATACAATTAAAATTATTTTTATGAATAAACTATACGATTTCAAGATTTGGGATGATCATGATGAAACTAATTATATGTGAGATGAAGTAACAAGCGCTATTATACAAGTGATAAAAGATGCACTTGGAGAATAAAATGAAAAAGTTATATAAATAAAAATAGTTCGTGATGGAATAATACTATGCAAGAAAAGATAAAATATAAAAAAATTTATTATAAACATTAGTATAGATGTAAAAACTTAGAGAACTGAAAAAAAATATAAGG
>NW_018203729.1:0-579 GCF_001263595.1 Phalaenopsis equestris | reverse complement strand
AGACGGCGTTTGATGAAATTTGAGGCCTTAATGATGCCAGAATTGAGCAATATTAGGCTCGTTGGATTTCTCTTGTCGAGAAGCTCGTTTCAACTATATGCTTGCTAGATTGAGCATTCGTTTAACGTTCTAAATATATCCAAAAAACTTTCAAGTGTTGTTTAATAACTTGATACGAGCTTGATTTGACTCGGATTGGACTAATTTTGGCAACATTGAGTTCTTCTTGTCGAGTTGGTCGGTTTGACTATATGTTTGCCGAAATCAAAATTCTAAAAAAGTTTTTATCGAGATTTGAATATTTCTTGCTTAAAAACCTGCCTCAGACTTCTAACATGATTCAAAATTCACGTCAGAGTGCTCTAATGCATCAATACCCGTATTAAAATAAATATAGTAATCATACCACGCATAATCGCAAAATATCATCATCTAAATTTTCTCATTTATAACAAAAATTCTTTCCAACTTCAATTTTACCGATCAAACCAAACGAAACGCAAGCCGCAACGTGGTTTGTTTTCGGTATGGATAAGGCTGTTAAACCTGTCCTAACGTGAAGAAATTCTCCCTGCCAAC
>NW_018203728.1:0-579 GCF_001263595.1 Phalaenopsis equestris | reverse complement strand
ATACTATGTTGAAAATAGCGAGAGGGAGAAAAGAGAAAACAGTAGTAGCCTTTATCTCTTCATTAACCATTACATTAATGCCCATGTAAGGAATACAGACAAAATAAAGCTGAGAAAGCAAGGGTAGACAAGTGAAACTAAACTCCTTTTTACAAGTAAAGGTATAGTATAGTTAACAACAAGCACTTTTCTCTTACCTACAACATGAAGACACTCAGCTTAACAACTTGCTCCAAAAGTTGATGTAGCTCTCATTCCACGCCTAAACACATGATTCATTATTCTTTGATACGTCGCTCCAGCATTTTTCATGCGAAAAAATATTAAAGCAATATAATTCTGCTCGGGTGATGAAAGCATTTTTTTTCGTGCAATTGTCCCGAAGTATGTTCGTTTTATAAGATCTTTAAAAATGAATTTAAAAACCATAAAAGAGAACCATATTCTTGAATCAACCAACATGCCAATATGGGGAAGGGTGATGCCTTTCTTTCTCGGCATCTCATATCATTTATTCGTCATTTTAGTTTTTCATCATCATCATGCTCAAGATTTACTCGAGATATTAAATTTCTCTAA
>NW_018203727.1:0-579 GCF_001263595.1 Phalaenopsis equestris | reverse complement strand
TGGAACGCCTCCAGGCTCGGCTGGATGCATCATCCACCGAATGCCGTAAGCATAAGGTGAGAAATCAATCTGTCATTCTAAAGTTGGAATTTTTGGGGGGGGAAATGTCATTTTTGGAACTATGGTTGATGATGCTGTGATGCAGGAGGAAAGGGAGGTTTTTGGAAGGGAAGTTGTGGCTCTTCGCGCCGATCTTCTTGATTTGATTGATCAGCAGTTTCTTAACAGGGAGGAGGTGGTGGGTTCTTTTCAGAGGCTGGAGAACAGACAACAGGAGCACGATCTTTCTTCTCCAACCTCTCTGCAATCCATGGTAAAGGACTGTTCCAAATTTGTGGTTCATCTAAAGGGTGTTTTAGATGATCGGCTGAACACTGATGGGGCTTTGCTCAACACTAAAGACCAGGAGGTTGAGGTTCTGAACTCAAAGCTTATAGAATATGATGTTTTTCGAGATGTTTTGATTTCTTACCTTGGGGCAGTTAGGGGAGATTGTTCACAGACAATGCATGAATACATAAATTCGATCAAAATCAGACTCTTAGCTTCAATTCCAGCAATGAATGGGGCAGAGAGTGT
>NW_018203726.1:0-579 GCF_001263595.1 Phalaenopsis equestris | reverse complement strand
CGTCCTATCGAGAACACTGCTTTAAACGTGGAAGACCGATAACTCGTGTTTGTTATTCAATGGATTTAGGTATGCTTTTGATCAGTTTTGTTTGATGATATAACATGAGATATATATAGCTAGGTGTTTGATGAATTCTCATCAAAATTATTATTTCTAACATAATATTCAAAGAAAGAAAAGTATTGAGTTCTGTACCGAACTTACCAACATATTTATTTACATACATGATACATATCACCAAATTCTTATCTGTTTACATATCTAACATATCTAAATTCTGATTTTTACTGTTATTTTAACTTTTAAAATGTGAAATATATGTTGTATTTATGACTCTGATTGTATTGGTGGTAATTTTGTCCTTTGGCTTTATTTACTTGTATGCCTTAATTTTTCTTTATAAAATGGACTAAAGGGTGTCTAGGAGTTGTATGACAATAAGCCGTTTTTATTGCTCGCATACAGTGCTAGTGGAATCTCCCTCTCTGTAGATGTAGGCGAATCAATTTAATGCCGCATCACATAAATTTTTGTACTTGATTATTGTGTGAATTTCTACGTTTCCGCATTATTTTT
>NW_018203725.1:0-579 GCF_001263595.1 Phalaenopsis equestris | reverse complement strand
CTAGACCTCAACCAAAAGTGAGGTAAACAGTACTGGATTGCCGTTGCACCGCCCCCTTTACCTTGCAATGATAATCCCCGAAAAGTGAAAGTGAGACTGACACCTCTTACTCAAGCCCGAGACATTTTTGAGAGGTTGGCCCACAAAGACAACTATTTTATTGTTGAAATCTTGAAGAGGAAGGGATGTGTTGTCTCTCCTCAAATGAAGGGTAAGATTCTAAGATAACCACCAAAAGCAGTTCAACCAAAGACTACACCACCACAACGCATTTTTGCCAAGTTCCATCTGAGAAAATGAATAACCATTCCACCTATTAATGCCACTGTCACTAATATTGCCAATATCACCATCCTGGAGCCCGTTTGGCATAGGTCAGTTAGGTCTCATCTGGGTTTGAGAGCGCAGCCTGTTGCTACGCAGAGGATTTCCCCAAGGATAAGTGATGACCAAGGGTCACTCCTCATCATGTCTAGCTCACACTTTAGGGACCGTGTTTCCTACTGAAAGACTGACACCACCAATGGAGCACCTCAATTCAAAGCATCAAGATAGTAGCAGAAGGTGTGGAGACCAAAG
>NW_018203724.1:0-579 GCF_001263595.1 Phalaenopsis equestris | reverse complement strand
ATATTAACATTGATAAAGTGATTAAAAAAAATATTAATTTTAAAACAAATTTAATAATTTCTAAGCTCATCTTAATTTTATTTATATTAACATTTTTATTTAATTTTCTTAATGATAAAAATCTTTTAAAAATTAAGTGAGTTATCAAGTTGTTTTATCATTTAAACCAAAAGAGATTAATGCAAATAATCATTTAATTTTGTAGTATTTTCCTAAATAAACTTTCCTTTACTTGATCCTGCGTTAATGAGTAATGAATAGGCCAACTTCTGTCCTTTGACTCCCACCTTCATTTACTTTAATAAAACCAACAGCCGGCAATCATTTTCTTGTAGTGCTTGTGGGAAGATAACTTCATTTATTTAATTATTTATTTTTTATATGACCACAATTTTGCCATTTATTATGATAATAACAACAGTCAAAGTAATAATTTGTATTAAAGGGTTATCACATTAATAAATATTGAACATAAATTTGATCATATAAATCCATAAATATACAATTGGCAACAAAATTAAGGTATTTTATAGTTAAGTTAATTATTTATTATCATTAACACTTGGGAATTAAATATCC
>NW_018203723.1:0-579 GCF_001263595.1 Phalaenopsis equestris | reverse complement strand
ATGCCATTGGAGTAAAATTCTATCACAAAAAAACAGTAAGATCAATCTACCTTATGTAATAGTTTATCGAATGCGACAATTTTGAGACTAAACTAAGCTCACTAAAAGCAATGTCATATCAAATTTATCACCAAGGATGATGTGTGTGGAGTCGGCAAGAAATAAAATTAGCATTAAAGTCATCTGAAATCTTGGTAATTCATCTATTGACAAGTCATTTTCATCATCAGAAGTATTTATATGTCTATAACTCTCAAATCGTTCATCTATTGTAGGTTTAATCTTAATGCTTGTGGAATTGCTCAAACGAGTTCACCCTTATCGTTACAGTCCAATGTTAAAGGTGATGAACCAAGAGGTAAACATGGGGCATAGGTAGGATAAGATTTGATCCCGGGTTTTTATTATAAAAGGCATTTACATACATTATACCCATATCTTGTGTATTTCATATCTAACACCTAAAGTTTGATTTTTATATTCACGCCCTCCTAATCTTTTACATCATATGGAATAACACTATTTTTAACTTAAAGAAAATTGAAATACACCTTTTCATGCATAAGTAAGGTGGCATAT
>NW_018203722.1:0-579 GCF_001263595.1 Phalaenopsis equestris | reverse complement strand
TTTTTTTAGTTGATTTGTGTAAATTAATTACATACTAATTTAAAATTTTGTTTAATTATTTATTTATTTAAATTTGTAAAATTATTTGTTGAAATTTTTATATGAAAATTTATAGAAACTCGTTTACTTCGCTCGAGTCAGCCCAATAAAATATGAATCTCAATGCAAACTTTGGGTTTAAGGTTTTCCAAAGTTAAATTCAGGACCACTGGAATTCTGATTTTAGCTACTTTAAGCTCAAATAAAATTTGTGAGAGATGATTTTCATAAAAAAATTTGTTTAAATGAAGAGCAAAGATTACGTCCGGAGTCCGGGCGCAAGCTGTTTTCAGACAACGTACGCGATCCGGACGCGATACACCGAAGGTTTTTTTTTTTCTCGGTGGATCGCGTCTGTTGTCCTGACGCAGCTTTGCGTCCCAACTCCGGATGCAATATTTTTTCTTAAATCAAACACTTAGATTATATTTAAAAGTTTTTTGACATTAATCGAAGAATTAAACAATTCAATTTTTTATGCTTGCAATCAAAAGAATCATTTAACAGAGAAATTCAATGAGTTCAACATCAGTTTAAATG
>NW_018203721.1:0-579 GCF_001263595.1 Phalaenopsis equestris | reverse complement strand
TCTCTCGAATTATAGGAATTGGGAGAGATTGCCTACCTCTCAAATTAAGGTGCTTATCATATATTTAGTTGAGTTTGTTTTTTGATGTTCTTGCAATAAAATATCATTTGCCCAAATTTTTGTGTTAAAAATCTAAGGATTTTCCTATGACAAAGATGATAAAGTATCTCAAACTTAGGATTTCAATGAACTTTAATTCAAGAATGACGATTTCATTAATGCTTTGATAATTAAGAGTTATTGATTGAATTTGAATGCCAACTTCATTTGCTATAATTTTTTTTTTGATATATTTAATCAAGTTACTTGTGGAGCATCAATAAAGAAGCAAATCTTTAGCAAGAGTTATTTCGTACATGATTTTAAGTTCTAGTTCCGTATTTAGATTTCCATTGAATTTTGGGTAGTCGTTGCATATATATTTATTTAGTTTTCTCCCAATTAGTTGTTGGTGTTTCCCTATTAAATAATTGTAAAAGGCTACATTGTTGCAATAAAAGTTTACCTTCTTATGCTTGTGCTAATATGTGTCGCTTACAATAATTCATATATGAAGATTTTCATCTCAAATAAAAAAAA
>NW_018203720.1:0-579 GCF_001263595.1 Phalaenopsis equestris | reverse complement strand
TATTCTCCTGTGTTACCGGGCCGGATCACAGGAAATCGTGCGCATTTCTTTGAAATCACGTGTTCACATATAAGTGGATTCCAAATATAGCTCTTCGTAAAGAGTCTTGATGTAATATTTTTCCACTTAAGGGAAGGTAGTTGCGGTGATGATACGTATTTATTGTGTTTTTTTGTCGTCTATTTATAAATGTGTATCTCGCAAGCTTAGACTCATTATTTTGTGCAACTGTAACATCAGCTGCATTGTTGGGTACTTTATGTAATTTTTATTATTGAATTAATTTTAATTTATGAAGTATATAAAAGGATGTCTCAATATATATTTGAATATGCAGCATATTAATTAAAAATAAAATTAAAAATTTTAAAGTGTGAGTTTTGTTTTGTTTTTACCTTACTTATACCTATATGTATCTCAGGGTACAAGTAGGGTATAGATCTTATGCCCTGCTTGTACCTTATCCATCATGTATCACGATGCTATTGAAGTCTGAATGCATCCAAACTCTGCTCATAATATTTTTTTCCAAATATTAGAGCAACAATTATTCTCAAACTAATTCTCTTGCATTAATTA
>NW_018203719.1:0-579 GCF_001263595.1 Phalaenopsis equestris | reverse complement strand
TGCTCACGCCTAGATCAGACATAGCCATGCCTAAAAGTTCCTGGGTGTGGGCACACCTAAAAGTGTGGCCACGCTTGCGATCCATGAATTTCTTCCTAATATTCGACAAAGAATAGTCATGATGGTTTGCCCTCAATCATCAATGAGCTCTAACCGCTGAAGTAAACTTGATTGTCGATCCCCACCTTAATCGACGGTCATTAGGGCCTCCGTCACCGCCTCTCCAGCCTATAAACATGGCCACCTCGATAACCCCCTTGGACTGACTACAAGACTAAGGCTTCAACACTTTGACAAAGCAATGCTTCGATAAGGTAAAGAGTTTGAGCATCCTCCTCCTTCGACGAACCATCGTGGCCTACCTCTGTACAGTAATCCTCCTCGTCTATTTTATATCGTGTTTGGTTCTTAATTTTAAGTTGTGTTAAGCAAAACCCAATAAATTAACCTTAGATTTGGTTAGGGTTAAGGTCGGACTCAGGTTGACCCAAACCCAACCTAACCCGAACCTAACCTGACTCGACCCGATCTAACCCGACATAACCCGACTTGACCGAAGATAGCCCGACTTGACCCAAA
>NW_018203718.1:0-579 GCF_001263595.1 Phalaenopsis equestris | reverse complement strand
TTAGGTTATCTGAGTAAGGCTTGTCCTAGGCCACTAAAGGAGATAGAGAGATAGGTGGACGTGTACAGTTTGGAGGTCATGGTGGTAGAAGATGTGGAAGAGGCTATTCTTGCAAATATGATGGTTGCAGGAGACAAGAGAGAGGCAAGTGTGGTATTTACTTATGAGAATTATGAGTTTTTGGAGACGTGGAAGAAGTAGAAAGCAGCACGTGATGGGGCTGAGGATGCTTCCACCTCGATATCATCAATGGGTGACATTGCTACTACGCTTACTCTAACAAAGTTAGTTGTGATAAACATGTCCTTGCCTCTATTTTTATCTCAAGATCATCAGAATGAATAGTAGATTTTGGTGCATATCGTCATGTGACAGGACTGCTAGAAAGCTTTCTTTCTATCCTTACCTAGCAGTTCCAGATAGCATTTGGATTGTTGATAGTACAACTCAACCTGTAGTTGGTAAGGGTACAGTGAAGTGTATCAATTTTATGACTTTGTTCAATGTTTTACATGATTATTCTTTCCCAGTGAACTTTTTATTCATTAGTGTCATTATTCTTCAATTAAAATGTGTTGT
>NW_018203717.1:0-579 GCF_001263595.1 Phalaenopsis equestris | reverse complement strand
TAATCATTCCAGTCCCGGGAGAGGTGGCGACACCAGTCTGAGCTGAGGGAAGCCCTATGAGTCACTGAAACGACCGCAGGAGGCGCACCCTAAGCCCAGCTTCTCGGAGCTGCTATTGCGAAAGGAAAGACCGCTGACCCTGACGACTATAAGCAAGAGGGGGGCTGGGTTGCTCGCCTTCATATAAAGGCGACCGGGCCTAGATTAGATGTTCGCCTTTTTCTTTTCTAGAATAGAAGGAGAAGGTCAAGGGAGTTTTTCTATTCTTGAAAGAATGCATGGCTTCTTATTCTTCCTATTCCGCTTCAACACAGAATAAGATTGTGACAAAGTGCTGGAAGGAGCCTTTGAAGGCAGACTGGAGGGGGCCCCTAGTCTAGTTTGGAATGTAGGTTTCCTAAAAAGAGAAAAAGAGACCGAGGCTATGGGAGTTTGTGGAGTTGGGCGGGCTACTCCCCAGGGCCCTATTGATAGAAAGAAGAGCACATTAGTTTGACGACTGATGAGCGACTGCACTTTCACTTTAGGAAGCTTTTGAGTGCGCGATGAGGTTGAATGGTTTTGAATGTCTCTATTCCA
>NW_018203716.1:0-579 GCF_001263595.1 Phalaenopsis equestris | reverse complement strand
CATACCATAACAATTGAGATAAACAACACATTTCATCTGCTTTGTTGGACAACAACTGAACTATACTAATAAATATTTGAAATCTGACAACCAGAAGCGGAGAGAGAAAAGGGAGTTCTAGAGATATTTTACTTTTCCTGAATAAAAAGTAATTAATAATGTACGTATCCTGTATAATCCTTTTTGAATGACAGATATTTGGAAGCTATAAAGAAAAGGCTGGACGAAAAGAATATATAAATAAATACATATTAGACACGGACATATGGACTCTATAACCAAGACCCAAGTGTAAAAACACGGGGATGGCAACCAAGTGTGAGAGCTCGAGACTCTTTTGAGCTGTTTGATGGAGTTGCCAATTGACTGGCAAGGTTGCAAATCCAACCGGATCAGAACAAGCATCTCCAATGTTATGGGAGCATGCCTCCCGTAGCGTAGGGTTTATTTCTCCTACGCTAAAAAAAATGCTATTTCTCATTTATTAGGGGATGGGACCCACAATGCCACGTGACTGTTTTTAATTGGCGTCCGGATGCAATTTTGTGTCCAGTGTCCTGACCGAATAATTTTCTCTCC
>NW_018203715.1:0-579 GCF_001263595.1 Phalaenopsis equestris | reverse complement strand
TAGTTTATTGTTATTATTAACTACTTAATTTAATCTATGTGATTTCTTCTATATACTTTTTAATAAATTAAAGTTTCTAGCTATTTTTTTTTAAAATGTATAATCTAAGTGAATTTTGAGCCAAGAGAACTTCCTGGTCAGGAGGATGCAATCTTGCATCCCAAGCTCTTAGAATTTTTACATGTTCTTGAAAAAAATTTTAGCCTTAAATACAAACATTTTTTAACACATTCAAGTTCACTAACTCATCTTGTCACTAAAATTATAGATGTGTTAACTAGTTGATGTGGTCGCAGCTTAAATGGCACTTGAAACTAAATTACCTCAAATGACTAAATATATAAGTCTACTCAAGAAATAAATCAACGTACAAAAAAAAATTCATCGTCATCATCATCATCATTACAATTATTCTTTATTAAAATTTTTACTATTATTATTATTACTATTATTATCATTATTTTTTAAAAACTTTTAACTTTAATAATGCTTTTTTATAATTTTAAAAATTAATAAAGGTAATAATAATATTATTAATGGTACCACATTTATTATTACTATTATTATTATTATTATTAT
>NW_018203714.1:0-579 GCF_001263595.1 Phalaenopsis equestris | reverse complement strand
TGTGATATGAAAGATTTTGGCGGTATAAATGTAAAAAAATTGAAGTTTATGTCGGTGATATGTATGTAAATGCCCTGATATTTTATTATATTGCATTGTATTGATTTATGAGTGATGAATGAGGCAATATAGGAAGGTTGTTGGGGTGATTAATGGAAATTTGGATATTTTTTCCTGCAGAGGTAGAGATGGTGTGCCATATGAGGTGATGAGCCAAGCTATGATTTTCTTCACAAACTCTCTCATAGAAGAAATGTCTAGAAGCTATTTTTAAGCCAAAAAAAAATCAAATTTCATTGTTTGCACCACCTTAGACACATCAAATCTCAACTATTGATTTTGTTTAGTGAAATATTTGATTTTTTTAATCATTTTAAGAAGAATAATTTTAGATAAATCCAAGATAACTAATTAAAAAGTAGTAAAATTCAGTCCTTTCTGCAAATCATATCTTTTTGTTCTTGTCTTCTCCATTTGAATTTTTATGAAAGTAATTGATTGCTTGTCTAATTTTATATTTGAGACTATGCTTATTGCTCATCAATTATGCAATAAAAAAGTGCATAATATATAAAAAAA
>NW_018203713.1:0-579 GCF_001263595.1 Phalaenopsis equestris | reverse complement strand
GAGACCGGGAGGAAGAAAAGTGGAAATATATTAACAAAAAGATAGATTCGATGAGCTCTTTATAGAAATTAGAATTCCTCTCGACGATGCAATGTACCAATCATGAGCCACTTTTGTATTATTGGGAAAATTATTTGGGCCTGAAATATTTAATATCTAACGGTGAATCTTAACATATGAGGAACATGCTAATGGCATAGGGAGAGAGAAATAAAATATATAGTAACATAAGTTCTTACAGAGTAAATTTAAGTAGTTTTTTATTAAAGAAATGATCCCAGATCTATAGATCTGAGGGGTAGCTAGTAAAGTTGTATTTTTTTATCATGTTTTGAAAGGGTTGGCTTTACAACAAATTCAGGTGGTTGTGAGATTCAGGTCCAGCCGCATGAAACTGAACCTCTCTTTCTCTCGGCCAATGAGGTCAGTACAAGCGGTTGACCAACCGCTTGCTAGTGAGAGCCTCCGCTCATCTGAGGTGGAGTGGATGATTGGTAAGAAGAAATCTTTTTAGTTAGACTTGGTCGATTTATTCCTCTCAATAAAGTTATCCATGTTATATTTTATTTTTAAAAAAAA
>NW_018203712.1:0-579 GCF_001263595.1 Phalaenopsis equestris | reverse complement strand
TCTTAAAATGAAGAAGCCTGATTTGGAGTCACTTGAGGCACTTCAAAGAAGTCTTAAATCTGAGGTGATTGCCAAGAAGTTCTTACTTGTGCTTGATGACATTTGGGAGGAGTCAGAGGAGCAGGATAAAAGCAAATGGGAGAATGTGCTCGCTCCTCTGACCTATGGAAGCCTGGGAAGTAAGATTTTGGCAACAACTCGGATGGACTCTGTTGCATTGATGATTGCAAAGGTGATTAATAAGAAGAAGGAAACATTTAGATTGGAGGGCTTGGAGGAGGATGCCTGTTTACATCTCCTCAACAATCATGCTTTTGCTAATGTAGAGAATCCTGATGTTCATCATCCTAAATTAAGATCCATAGCAGTTGAGATTGTAAAAAAGGTTTATGGATCTCCGTTAGCAGCAAAGGTCATGGGTGGTATTTTGAATTCTAACTTGGATGAAAGGCATTGGATGAAAGTTTTAAATAGTGATATTGGAAATGGAGAAATGGGCAGAAATGATATATTTCCAATCTTAAGATTGAGTTTTATGTTTCTACCAAAGCCTCTACAAAATTGTTTCTCATTTTGTGG
>NW_018203711.1:0-579 GCF_001263595.1 Phalaenopsis equestris | reverse complement strand
ATATATATATATATATATATATACATATATAATAGGAAATAAAATAACACCTTAATCCAAGGAAATAATTTATTCATAAAAAATTTTCACAGGAAAGAAATTATTTCCTAGTATAACTCCTAATATAAATCATAAAGACTATATAGTTGATTTGAAAACTAAAGCATCTGGCCCTACTAGTTGAAGGAGAGGTAAGGAAGCAGCCAATTCTAGTATGGAAGAATGGTCAGAAAAGAGCTAAGGAAAAAATTACCCAATAAGGGAAATTAGATGTTCCATATATGTAAGGAAACCATTTAAGCATATGCATTAAAAAACCATATCATTGGATTTGAAACTCGATGAAAATAGAAAAGTGAAAATATATTTTTTCTTATTATGAGCCCATCGGGTAAACAGATTACAAATTCTAAAAGTAAACATGAATTGTTATAGTGCAACAATCATTACAAAAGTAGTCTAAATATTTGAAAGTCTCAAATTCCCATTGAGATTAAGGGCCCGTTTGGGGTGACTTATTTTTGCGGGCGGCGTTTCCGCCGATCTGTTTGTTATGCGCATTCGCCCGCCGTTTTGAAA
>NW_018203710.1:0-579 GCF_001263595.1 Phalaenopsis equestris | reverse complement strand
TGGTTGTTGGTTGGTGGCCCGCTGAATGTGGCTGGCCAGCTGAAGGTGGTCGTTCGATCGACAGTTGGTCGGCTTAATATGAAGACGTACATATCCAGCTCCTTGTTCTTTCGGCTAAGATTTCCATCGCTTTTGGTTCCACGATTGTCGGTCAGGTGCGCCTCTGCAATGTCTTGCCCAAATTTATGTGTTTGGACATGATATCAGTGACATCATTTTCCTCTCATCCCACATTCTCAATGTGGAAGTTTCTGAATCTCTCGATCTCGTGCTTGCTTTAGCAAGGTATTTTTCCATTAGTTCCTTCCAGTCCTTCAATTCTCGTTTACCTGGTTTATGACCAACGAAGAGTTTAACTTCAATCTTTGGGTGCCTATTTCATAGGCTTGACGAAGCCCGAAGATGCATTATACTCTACCTAACTAACCATACCAATTTAACAAGTTGTAATGTTATTTTAATCGCCCATAGCTACAAAAAAGCTTTATATAAAAACATTGCATTGACATAAATGTTAGGTTGCATTATTAAAAAATATTGCATTGACTATGGAGAGTCCACACACCTGACAGACAGTAA
>NW_018203709.1:0-579 GCF_001263595.1 Phalaenopsis equestris | reverse complement strand
TTACCTCTTTTTGGCAGCATGATGGTGAGTCAATTTATGAAGCCTGGAAAAGGATTAAGGAACTCCTTAAAAAGTGTCCCCATCATGCATTACCTGATTGGTTGATTATCCAAATGTTCTATAATCGTTTGGTAGGATCTCTTATGTCAATCATGGACGGCTACAGGTGGTTCCCTTATGTCGAAACCTTTTGATAGGGCATATTATTTAATCGAGGAGATGACAACAAATAAATTTTAATGACCTTTCTGATAGAGTAAATCCTAAGAAGGTTGTTAGCGTACATGACACGGACGTTCTTTTAATTTTGACTTCCTAAATGGCAGCTATCTCTAGGAAGTTAGATTAATTAGGCTTGAATCAACCACAAGGACCACCAATCATAGAGCATAATTCTTATGAATAGCTAGTGGATCTAAGTGCTTTGCCAATTGAGCTTCATATGCATCATCTTGATTACATCAAAAATAATAAAAATTTAAAAAGTTCTAGGAGTCTTCGGGTCAAGTGTTGGATGATCCATCATCCATCGGGCTCCTCTCTATGTGCTGAAACTAAAGAAGTAGTGAAGATTTTTTT
>NW_018203708.1:0-579 GCF_001263595.1 Phalaenopsis equestris | reverse complement strand
GGAACTGAAAAAGATGGATATACGACAAATATGAAAAATAAGAGAAAAACACGTGGAGAGTCTACATGTGACAATCCTTGCAATGATAGGTCTAGTATGTCCTTCCCAACAAGGCTAGGCGGAATTACCTTGAACTTATATTCATGAAAGAATACCTACTTAAACTACTCACAACAGAGATTCAGGTGTTTTTGTTTGTTTTGCGGTTTAGAGTGCTCCCAAGGGAACGTATCACACTTGGTTAATTACATCTTGAGGGTTGCCCAAAAATACTTTTGATCCAATGAGTTTTGCTTACATTAAAAGTGAAAACTAACATAAGGCTATCAAAGGGCAGTTATTTAAAAAGGGAATGCTCCAATGCTTTCAGAAATCCCGCTAAGCCACGGGGCGGAGAGTGAATCTTTCATGGTCCTGCATGGGTAACAGGTTCATCGACATATGGAGCCTGTGAAACAATCAAACTAACCTGACGGGGAATCTCAATACGTCAAAGCATATTCTGAACATAAGGAAAAAGAACAGATCGTTGTACCCAAATGAACGGTGAGTCATTAATAATCCAGCCGTCAATATGAT
>NW_018203707.1:0-579 GCF_001263595.1 Phalaenopsis equestris | reverse complement strand
TTCATATTTCTCTCTCTTAGTGTGTTTGTGAAGACAGATTTGGTTTCTCTCTCTATATCTCCAAGGGATGCAGCAAGCTTTGGGCTGTCGGGTTCTTTTCAGTGAAGCAGCAATGGGGCTGTTTGGCTCCAAATAGGGTTCAGATAAGTTTTAGCAGCGCTCTGTAAATCTAGATTCGGTAAATGTTAAAGCTCATTCAACCATGAATTTGTTGGGCATTTCAAGTGTTAAATTTTGTCATATTTTGCTTAATGGTTTGGCTTTATATTTCAAGATTGATACATCATCAACAAATTTTCATTATTTAGTATGAGGCTAAAGGCGATCGACCCATATCCCGTGGCATTCTTTAACTAAAATTTTTTTTATTCAAATTAAAATTCATTTGAAACTCCCATTTCAACAAACTTATAGCAAATTGACCATCTCTGCTAGATGAATCCAATGACATCAAAATTGATTTAATCTGAGTCAAATGGAGCACAGATCAAGTCATTAAATCACTTTTGAAAGTTTTTGGTGAACAATTGGAGGGTCAAATAGATTTCAAATCTGACAAGTTTATAATTGAATCGAGCT
>NW_018203706.1:0-579 GCF_001263595.1 Phalaenopsis equestris | reverse complement strand
AATATCACTAAAAATAAGCATTAAATGTATATATAAAGACATGTCATTAGGCCTTCATCTACCTCCTCTGATCATCGTGACAATAGACGGAGTTGATGTTGGGATGGTTTCATAGCTTGGGCGGGTGATCGGTCGTATACTTTGTGTCAGGATTTCATTTTGTTGTCTGGCAGCGGGCTCTTTTATTGTCTCTGTTCGGGAGGTTCTAAGGCATTATTATAAGCTTAATATCATTTTTGGCCATCTCTAACAGCTCAACTATGCTCTGTAGTTTTGTGAGGTCTACGTTATAACAACATCTCTCTGTCCTTACTTCTTGTGTTAGCGAGGCTTAAGCCATGACAGGCTTAATGTCATTCACATACAATGTTTCCCTCTACAACTGTGCAATAAATGATCACAAGCTTTCATCAGCTCCTTGTTTCGGTTGCCATAGAGACCGGGCGCTCGTTTTGAGTCTCAGAGCGCTGAAAAATAGAGATAGAAAATGCCTCTTAAATTCTGTAAAACAAGTGATCATCCCTGCTTATAGCCCGTCGAACCATCTTAGTGCAGTCGATCTCAACGCGGTGAAGAACA
>NW_018203705.1:0-579 GCF_001263595.1 Phalaenopsis equestris | reverse complement strand
ATGTACTACTGTTGAAATTAATTTTTGCTTGGACATGGGCCTTTTGAATGTAGTGTAGATTCAAGGAATTTGGTTGTTCAAATAATCAAGCGCATCTTCGAAAGTATTAAACCACATTCAAAGGTAGAAATATAATTTTATGATGGGTTTGATTATTTGAACTAACAAACCATTAGATATATACACTAGTTTGTGGTTTAAACTGGATAGATCATTTCCTTTATATAGTCTGAAGACTAGATAAGGTTTATATTAGTTATGGGGTCTTTACCTTCATATAAGAGCAAGACCCTATATTTAATTACATCTTAAGAAACTGAAGTTATTTAAGAAAACTCTCGATTAAAGCTATAATTTTATCCTCAAGAAATTTTTAAGTTTAGGTTTCCACAATTGAAAATTGGATTTACAAATGAAAAAAGATCAAATGTTGAAAAGTTATCAATGGAAGCCAAAAAGAGAAAAGGTATGGGACATCCGGAGATACCAAGGAAGCCGCAATAGTGTCACAGACTATCCCATTGTTTGACATTTGATGTTTTTTAAGAAAAATTTAATGTTTCATCCTGATGTTTTGTT
>NW_018203704.1:0-579 GCF_001263595.1 Phalaenopsis equestris | reverse complement strand
AAAAAAAAAAAGGTGTAATTAGGCACATATATTTGACTCCTTAATCATTTATAAACCGAAAGCAAACGAACATATTACAAGAATAATGATTTTGTCTAGATTCTGTTAGATCTAATCCATTTTTCCTGCGGTTTTTATCATTAAAACTTTTCCTGACGCCAAACATTTTTCTTCGTACAAGCATTAATTTTGTTCTTATTGTGTGCCCGGCGCCATCTCAAGGCACACATTTTCAACGTCTCCTAACCTATAAAAGTTGCCGGAAAAACAAATATATATTTATTTATATATTGTCTTTAACCTTACACTCAACAATACCAGATATTCAACATGATAAATGTTTTATTATTACATTTTTCACACCTTTTGTCAACTAAAACTCAACCTTGTGCCAATTTAAATGACTGGAAGTCAAATCTCTTTCTGACACTTGTTCGTTTTCGTTTTTTACGAAGTGGTCAGTGTTAAATGATGACGATTGCGTCATTCTCTTGACATATTTTCATATCTATATATATATTTGAGATTTTAGGAGTTCCCTATAAATTATTTAATACATTTTTGAAGAAAATTGAGTGT
>NW_018203703.1:0-579 GCF_001263595.1 Phalaenopsis equestris | reverse complement strand
TATATATGTATGTATGTATGTATATAAAGCAATTGCATACATACCACCACTTATCTAACATCTAAATTTGCTTTGTATAACACCTACATATGTAATATTACATAAAAAATAACATATGTAAATACAATTTTGTGTATATGCATAAAGTTATAGTACTGAAGTGTTATAAAAATAAATATAAAATTTTAGGTGTTAGATATATAAAGTCTCAAGAATTGGGTGATAGGTGTGTAAATTAACCCATACAAAAATATGTTTAATTAAAACTAAACAAAATTTAAAAGAGGAATTTACATACATACTACCCAACTCTTTTGTATTTACATATTTAGCCCCAAAATTTACTTTACATACTTAGACCATCCAAAAAGTATTATCATTTAAAAAATATGTTTTTTCCATGCAAAGATAAGATGACAAATGCAAAAATTGAAATCGGAGCTAGACATGTACATACATAAGATTTATGTGAGAAAAATAAAAGAAGACAAGATTTAAATGTTAAGTAAATCATCCAATTTGAAAGTCTATGCCATCCAATCGGATCTATCAACATGAATAAGAAAATATTCTTATAAT
>NW_018203702.1:0-579 GCF_001263595.1 Phalaenopsis equestris | reverse complement strand
CAAATGAAATCATAAAGAATGTTTATGCATATAAACTAAAACTATTCTCGGAAAAGTTGAGCAACAAATAAGACGGTCAAATATCTTTATATACCAAACAGAACTGAATCAGGTCGTTTAAGCAATTGCTTATACAGAAGAGAATAAGTGTGAATTCTTCTTCTAAATAATAACTAATAAGCAATCCAAAACCATTGAATTGCCTCAGCTCTTATGGTTTATGCTCATTATGTTCTATGAAAGTCAGGTAATGAAATCTTCTTTTCTAGCATTGAACACTTCTGTTTATTCATCTTGTTGTGAGAAAGACAGATATTGATATTTGAGTAGTCCCGTTTTAAAGTACACATTTAAGAGTTGATTCTATGATGCACGCGATAACTTCTTGTTTTAAATTTAAGGCAATGTTGTGTGCACCATATGGTGGTGGATTTCCTTTGGAAGGACACTAATCCTTCTTTTATGGTATCACCAATATACTCTATAGTTTTGGTGCCCTAAACACTTATTGAAGATTTACATCAAGTTTTTTAGTCCTAACTTTCATTCTTGAAATTCATTTTGGTTTTCAAGCAATCT
>NW_018203701.1:0-579 GCF_001263595.1 Phalaenopsis equestris | reverse complement strand
ATATGTAAATAATTGAGAATTGAGTGGTATGTATATAAAACCTTCCAATAACATTTACACATAAAAGCATCTAATTTCTATGCATTTTAAACACCTAACAGCTATACCTTTTTTGTTAAGATTCAATTATACTGATAAAAGAATTAAAATTAAACAAAAATCTATGTCATTGTGTGTAGCTGTACAAATTATTAAGACCTATACATGCTGTACCTTCTCATTTTGCAGGAGAACATGTCTGCTGATGAGATAAAAGTAGCAATACACACTGACTCCAGACATGCTGACAGGCTTCGATCCCTTTATGCCAGCAAAGAAGCTATAGAGCAGGGTTTTGTGCTGTTCCGACGGTTAGATTTTTTAGGCAGCAGGAGGCATTTTGAGGCACTGAAGCGAATCAGCGGCCAAAATAATAGCAATTGCTACGAGCTCCTTTTGCGAGCTTGATTTTCTCATCATTTTCTCTTCTGTACGTAGAAAAATAAAATAAAATAAAATGAAAATGAAGATGTATACACGAATATTGAATAATAATTTAGAAACCTTTCCGCCTGTGTAGATTTGATGTGTGGCAAAGTG
>NW_018203700.1:0-579 GCF_001263595.1 Phalaenopsis equestris | reverse complement strand
CGAGCTAAAATTCAAACCAATTTTCGAGTGATTAACGAACTTCGAGCAAAATTCACAGCCCTAATAGTATGTATTGCATGGCAACATTCCACCAAAAACAAAGCTAAAGACAACAATATAAAAAGAAATTTGAAGCTGAATATCTTTATATACCTTCACAGCTTTTAAATCCACATGTTCAGTATGTATTGCATCCCAGATTGACTGATTCAGCATATCCTCAGTGCAAAGAATAATCTGTCAGACTTGGGATAATAAAGAACTTAGGATAGCAATAAATTTAGATAAATGTGCCAATGTAGGTGCTCTCCTTCATAATTTTGCAAAAATGATTTAAACATTAGTCATCTTCAATATTTAATTCATTCCCTCTTTTAGATGTACATGGACTAGGTATATCACTTTAGTCCCAACATCTATAAAGTGTCAAATTAGTTCTCAAACTCTTTTAATTGAGGCCAAAATAGACCTTTCCTAGGCCCTTTTCAGCTCATATTTAGAAAATATGAGGGCTAAATTGAAATTTTTATAAATTCCGGGACTAAAATGCCTCTCTCTCTCTCTCTCTCTCTCTCTCTC
>NW_018203699.1:0-578 GCF_001263595.1 Phalaenopsis equestris | reverse complement strand
AAAAAAAAATCAAAATAGAGACAAGGCAAGCATAATCATAATCTCAATGCAAGAACTGACATAAAAGTACTATAAAATATAATAGGCATTAGCACAAACCTAGAGCACCACCATCTTGTCCCAAAACAATACCTACACGAATAAGTAGCAACCTTACATCTTTATCAACTTCTAGTGCTTTTTCTTCCCACTCTCTACAGACCTAAAGAAATGGTTGCATAGAATAGAACGTTGAGGCTTAAGCATGCACTGAGCTAGCAATTAGAAGAAAAAAATTCAGTGTAGAACACATTCCATCTAATATTAAATGCAACCGATTAAGCACATAGAATACCACAGAAAAATTTTCCAAAAGCATCATTTCACTTAATAACATGAAATGCAATGAAATTCATAATTCTATATGAAGAACAAAAATTTGGTTAGTGAATTAAATTTACTGCTAAAAAGCGATAAAAAAGTGCAAAGAAAAAAAACAGAGATTTAGTGTTCAATACAGCAGTCATTTCTTGGGAAGAAACAAGGGAAATTTACATGTGTAGTAAACAATTCTTATGTATTTACATATCTCAAACCTA
>NW_018203698.1:0-578 GCF_001263595.1 Phalaenopsis equestris | reverse complement strand
CGTCATGTTATAAGCACCTAGGCACTCAAGCTTTTCGAGCAGAGTAATGTAAATTATGCATGTTGAGATGAGTAGATTGATGAGTCCTACACGTTGAGGCGAGTAGATTGATGAGTCGAAATATAATTTTCTTTAATTTAGTTCTCATTCATTCCATAGTTTTACTCAATTTTAGTTTATTATGTAACCATGCTTATTTTGCTGCTGCTTATAAGGAGGGCTTACATTTCTTTATTTGGTGATTTCATACCATGCCCTTTTTTCATCTATATAATTTAATATCAGTTTTAGATGAAGGAGTAACATAACAAACAAACTGATTAGAAAAGCATTTCAACTTGTTAAGAAACTTGAGCCCATTTAGCCATTTGTGTTCAGCTCAATAACTAATGAGCCAAACAAGAATGAATCTCAATACTTTTATGGGCAACTCATCCCAATTTAGATGTATGATTAATTTTAGTTAAAACTTTTTTTCTTTTTTTTTTTGTGGTGTGGTTCCAATCAAAATAGAAATGTAATTATTATTTTTTCAAAATCATCACAAAATTTCTTATTTTGTGAGATCATTAAAATAT
>NW_018203697.1:0-578 GCF_001263595.1 Phalaenopsis equestris | reverse complement strand
ACTATCTACAAGTAAATCAAACTCTCTCTCATCGATTGTACACTTGGTTCAAAAGATTGCTTGACGTTGTGATTGAACTAGTTGGCAAGGAGTAATCAATAATTTTTCTATTCACAATGAAGAGGTTCACCTTCATCCCCATGAAGTTCTTCTACCTTATTCTCTTCTGTTTCATAATTTTCTTGTTCTCCATCATTTTCTGCATGATGTGACTGTTGTTAAGAGGGACATTCATTTGATTTATGACCCGGTAGAAAGCATTTATAGTGGTTGAGGTTGGTGGGCTTGTTATAAGGATTATCTTTGACCTGCAATTTTGAGTTGCTAACTGATCTAAAATATGTATTAGAAGTGTTTTTAACAGCATTTGGTGATGGATTAAAACCATATATGATTTCTAATGGCTAAAATCTTAGCTTATGCATAGATTCTTGAGATACCTTCTTTGTTGAACTTCCCCTCTTGTGTCAAATGATTTGGATTTCCGTTTTGTATGCAGAATCCGCAGCCCATGACAACGACCATATCAATCTCAGATCAAGTCTATCTTGGATTGCTTTTTTGAGAACTCCAATATA
>NW_018203696.1:0-578 GCF_001263595.1 Phalaenopsis equestris | reverse complement strand
ATGTCGATGGATTTGAAACATCCTCAGCTCCATCTCCTGTTGCTTTCTGCTTCCACATCAACAGCTCCATACACTCATGATCCTCACTAGTAAAGATCATAAATGTCTCCCACTTGTCCTCTGCTATCATCAGATTTGCCCGGTAGCCTCTCTTCCACATTTCCAGCCGTCACGACCACGACCATGACCTCTATCTTAGCCACGTCCACCTGTCTCTCTCCTTATGTAGCTTAGGACACGCCCTGCTCAAATGACAAACTTCACTACAACTATAGCATTTGCAAGTCTCCCCCAGGATACCTAGAGTACCTTAGCTCGCAACAGTCAATACTGATCGTGCACCAGAAAAACCACTCGGTCAGAGTGTAGCTTCATGTGACTCTCCTCATATATTATCACAACAATGGCCTCGTCTAGTGTGTGAATAGTCGCATGGGCTAGGAGAAACGATCTGCTCTGATCAAAGGTCTGGTTTAGATGAGCCAGAAACTGTATAGTCCTCAACTGTGCAAGGATTTCTCCATTCTTGTACCTCAGATTGCCGCAGCTCGACATAAGTGGGAAGTGATCAAGATCCT
>NW_018203695.1:0-578 GCF_001263595.1 Phalaenopsis equestris | reverse complement strand
AGATGGTTATTTTGGACAAAATAAATTCCTGGATGTCGTAAATTCAGATTCTATCGATTTCGATTGTAAATCAGGGATTTACTAAATGTCATGAATCAGTGGATTTAACTTTGTGGACTAGGATTGAAAACAGTGACAGGATTTAGTAAATCAGTTGCCAGACAATTTTCTAGATTTTAATCTGGATTTTCAGTATGTACTAAATCCTAATAACTTAAATCTGATGTGTTACCTCGTTATATGTATTACTTAGTGATGTTATTTGATGGCAGGTGGTGGAGGAATCTCCGAACCCTAATTATTTTCATCCATTGTTCTTGTTCTCCATGTACTTGAGTGCAGTGGGGGACTTAACCAGGGCTTTCTTGTTGGGATTACTTCTGAAGGATTTTGAGGAGGGGTACGTATCCCTTCTGTTTCGGACTTCAGGGCTTCTCATACCAGGAATTGCGTCTCACAGCCCAAGAGATTATGTTAATGGTGGAACGATGGCCAAAATAATTGCTCAGAAGATCTTGAACAGTGAGACATGAAGAAGGGTGAAGTCGGGCAAAGGTTTGATGATCCGACGTTTTTTT
>NW_018203694.1:0-578 GCF_001263595.1 Phalaenopsis equestris | reverse complement strand
TAACTTCTTAAATATTTCTAGAAACTTTGAAAATTGTTTATCTAATTTCTATTATTGAATTTTCTAAGGAAATGGAGGTGGTGGTCATTCAAATTGATCTTCAATGAAGAAATAGGTTTTTCTTGTTCTTGAGGAATATCTTCATCAAAAGTGTCAATTTATTTTCTCTCATTCTCATCTTCAATCTCTTTCTGAACTCTCGTCGACGATTCTCTTCTACTTCTTAATTAGATAGCTTTAATATCTTATTTATTCTAGTTCTTAAGATTAACTTCAGGATTACTAGGAAGACTTCCTTGGGGCCTATTGCTAAGGATGTTAGCAATTTGTCTTAGTTTATTTTTCATATTTCTAATTGTGGCTCATTGAATTTGTATTTGATTACCTATATGTAACACTAGTTCTTCTATAGACAACTTCTTCACTTTAATTTTTTGATTACTATTAAATCTAGGAGAATAAGTTGGTGTATAGTTAGTACTACTCTTGTTGTTCTAATTTCTTAATGGGCTCGCTTAATTGTTTCCCCATTACAGGTTAGCACCTCCAAAATTTTTATTCCAGTTAAATTTGGGGTG
>NW_018203693.1:0-578 GCF_001263595.1 Phalaenopsis equestris | reverse complement strand
AAAAATGAGCTTCATAAGGTGTCAATGAAAGGTCAATCTATGAACCCATATCTGATGCAAATCAAGGTAATAGTTGAAAATATATCCGCTTCTGGCTCATCAATAGATACAAAAGATGTAATCCAATATATCCTCAAAAGTCTATCTCCTGAGCATCAATCCTTCAAAGCCGCAATCAGAGCTTCTTTATCATCAATCAGCTTCGTAGATCTATATTCTCTAATTCAAAGCGAAGAAATCAATCTATCGAACGAAAACAGTGAAAAATAGGAGCAGGTAGATAACTATGCAGCCTTGTATTCTCAAAGAGGGAGAGGCCGATTCAATTATAGAGGAAATGAGACAAGATACAAGCAGTTGAAATCCAACAACTTTGAAACTTGCGAAATCTGCCTTAAACCAGGGCACCTTGCTCCTCAATGCTGGCATAGGGGTAATTTTAACTATCAACCTAAGCAACCGGCATACCACATTGCACTCATAACCTCCTCAGCAGCTAAACAAGATTGGTATTTAGATACTGGAGCTTCAAATCATCTTACAGCCGACCTCGAGGCACTACAACATTCAGACCCTTA
>NW_018203692.1:0-578 GCF_001263595.1 Phalaenopsis equestris | reverse complement strand
ATGAGGAGAGGTGAAGCTTAAAATCAGCTCACCCACGGAAATCCCCAGCTTGCCCCTTGAATAAGCCAAAAATGGCTAATGAGGGGTACTAAGGGCATGCAAAAATGGATTTAACACCCCCCATGAATATCTCCTCAAGCCTAAGGAGATCTCTGCAATGTAGGTTTGTTGAAGGGTGTGCCGACGTCAAATTGACACCAAAAATAGGCTTTTTCTCTACCTGAAAATGAACCGACGCATGACTGTCCTGACCCTGGCACCCAGTCTAGCACCCTAGCGCCAGGCCTCTAGCACCTAGGCTCTACCAAGGTGGTGTCTACTTTCTCATCTCTCAAGAAAATTATTGTTTTGATTTGTTTTGTTAGCCTAGGCGCCTAGCACCAGATGTCCAGGGGATCGATTTAGACCATTCAGGAGGGTTGTTTTGGGCATCTAAGTGTTGGTCTAGCTTGAATATCCTGATTTACACCGAGAAAGCCCAACAAAGGATTTTCTCGATCAGAAAGCTATGGGAGATCACATATGAGTAACTTATGATCCCAAACCTCAAAAATGAGTATTTTGGTCGTCCATTGATT
>NW_018203691.1:0-578 GCF_001263595.1 Phalaenopsis equestris | reverse complement strand
GGTTATGTGTTTTTTATCTATTTTTTTTTAGTTTAATGATATTTATTTAACATCTATGAAATGCAGAGTGTTTGATTCAATGTTATTATTTAAAAAAAATGCAATTTTTATTTGGAAAAATAATGAATGATTTTGATTTGATATTTTGTTTTTGCTTTCATTCAGTTTAGTTTTCTAATTGGCTAACATTTGGATATCGATAAATTTGGCCACACTCTCGTAGCAATGAAATAAGCTCCAGGGCTCATTTTTGGTGGCTGCAACTATTTTTGCAAAAAAATTCTATGTGTGATTGATTGTTTAAATATTTGGAATAGTTTTGGGATCCTCTTTGGTCCCAGTTTATGTAAGTTTTTATTGTGATAACAATCTATTAAGTTCTATTAATTAGAAAGAATGATGTACAACTTTTTGACTTCTATGTATGACCATTATGGATGGAAAGCTTAAAATATGGAAATTTTGTGTTGTAAATAACATTGTAATTGTCTTGAACTTGAAATTTAGAGTTGAGAATTCATCTTTTCAAATTAAAAGACTCAATATGGTAATAAAACTCATATGTTGACTTATTTTTC
>NW_018203690.1:0-578 GCF_001263595.1 Phalaenopsis equestris | reverse complement strand
TATATATATATATCCAAAGAGAGGGTATGTATATATAATTATTTATAATGTTAAGCTAAATTATTTGAGCATAAAAAAAAAACTCATCTAAATATTAGTTTTATTTTTCTATTTAATTTTTTAAAATAGTAATAATTTTCTAGAATTTTTATCACTTTTAAGTACATTATTTTACTTTATATTTAATACAAATATATTTTGAGAAATTTGAGCTTAAATTTCTCATACATCTACTGGGTTAACACGTTCCTTATATTTTTATTCAAAATAATATTTATATAAGTTCGCGTAAAATAAAATCTTAACAAACTATATTGAAGTCAAGATTGCTTCAAACTTGCTTGAATTTGATCTAATTTTAACTTCTTCAAAGCTTTGTATTGTTGAGTGAGAAAAAAATCTAAAAGTTTGTGAAAAAAGAAGTTGTCTTTATTTCATTTTTTGATGAATTAAACCATAGAGCCTCAATAATGAGTTCTAGTGCCTAGGGCATTGCAGAGATCTTCCAACATGAATTTCCCAAGAGGTCAAAGTTTAGGGACTACTCACTTAGTGCTTAGGGTGCAAATCTAGTGCCT
>NW_018203689.1:0-578 GCF_001263595.1 Phalaenopsis equestris | reverse complement strand
AAAAAAATGTTACTTTCATGCATATTTTATAGGTATAACAATTTTGAGCAAGACGAAACTAAAATGGGGCAAAATGAAGATGAAATAGAGAGTTGCCTGGAGGGTAGCACCAAGGCGCCAGAAGACAGAGAAGACTATGCCTAGACACCTGAAACTAGCGTTTAAGAAATGGTTAAGGGGCAAAATTTTGATTGTTTTGGCCTATTCTGGGATGTTCTGAAAGATTTTAAACAACTTGCACGCCCTATTGAGTGTTTCAATGAATCTAGACAATTGGAAAGACTTTTAGATGAAGTGCTGTTTCTTTTGGAGTGAAGATGTGTGTCTCTTGAAGTGAAGAGATGCGTCTATTGGGAAAAGGAGGTGCTTTGTGTCTCTTTAAAAAGAAGGGCTTGGCGCCTCTCATGAGGAGCCTAGAGGTGGATTTTTAGAGAGATTATTTGCATGAGTGTAGAAAGAAATGCTTGGAGATCATGGAATAGGAGTAGAAATTTAGATTTCTTCATTTTCTGAAGAGATTGGAGAGGGATTTTGAGAGAACCTGTAAGGAATTGTACTAGCATTACATGGATTAGCAG
>NW_018203688.1:0-578 GCF_001263595.1 Phalaenopsis equestris | reverse complement strand
AGGCGGGCATCAATTGGGTATGGTGTGGTGGTTGCAGGGCATTGGAAGGGTCGGGTGGGCTCACGATAGCAAGGAGAGGAGTTGTGGGGTTGTAACATCATTGTTGGATTGCTGGACAACAATAAAACAACGAGGGAAGGGCTTATGGTGATATCAGATAGCGGGACAAATATATAACAACAAACGGTAGTAGTGGCGGGGCTAAGGCAGAGGTGGGGGGTTGGGATAGCCAAAGCAGCGAAATAATTTGTGGGAAGCAACAATAGCGAGGAGGAGAGTGAAGGGATGTAGTTGGCAGCTGGATGGGGGGACCAAGATAATAACCCCCGCAGGAGCAAGCTATAACCAGAGCATCACTCGTCACTTGGGAGATGGTCATCACCTCAGATGAGTTGCAGCCGGAGCACTTCCTTACCATCAGATACACTCTAGAACGAGAAAACCTGAACGCCAACGGCTGTCCTGCTAGAAAAATATTTCAAAAACTAACTTCCAACTCCTAATACAATACATATATAAGAAATGACTAAAAATGAATGAAAGATGATAGTAAATAAAATATAAGAAAAAAAATGAGA
>NW_018203687.1:0-578 GCF_001263595.1 Phalaenopsis equestris | reverse complement strand
CTTTTAAGTGTTGTTTTCATATGACAATAAAATATAGAGTTATATGCTATAATAGTACTGCATTCATCTTTTTTTTTTTTTACCATATTTGATTGAGGCAGTTTGTGGAACACAGAAGTCAGCAGTCCGCATAGTGACAAAATTCTTCTATTTGGGAACTAGTGGGATTTACCTGATCTAATAGTACATTTGCCACTTTTGAAGCCATGATGCAATAAATGCAAACAGCCTTTAGACAATCCGGTTGGATGTTGTTCTTTGCTAGTTTTTTTTGCATCTCCTTTCAAGCATTATCTTGTATAATGAGTTTAGATTGCAATTCTTAGTTCAGTTCTAGAGTTCCTAGAAAATAAGAAATAATTTGCGGATTCTCTTTTTCTTGGGGAAAGTGTGGAGTGGTCGTATCAGGCCTACATAAGCCAGCTCAATCAAAAAATGCTTGGTGCTTGGGATCTAAACTCCTGAGTAGCTAAAGTGTTGTCCGAGGACTAAGGGGCAATCTATTCAATTTTCTAGTCCTAAAAAGTATGCTGAATTTCATGCATAAATTCTAAGAGAAGGACAATAAATATATCAAA
>NW_018203686.1:0-578 GCF_001263595.1 Phalaenopsis equestris | reverse complement strand
TTTTTTTTGTTTTTAATTATTTCTAATCTTTGATTTCTACCTTTGATGTTAAACAAACATAAGTAAAAAAAAAAATCAACAATCAAAATAGCCCTCTAAAGTTGTATAACAAGGGC
Source organism: Phalaenopsis equestris (assembly GCF_001263595.1). Taxonomy (NCBI): domain Eukaryota; kingdom Viridiplantae; phylum Streptophyta; class Magnoliopsida; order Asparagales; family Orchidaceae; genus Phalaenopsis; species Phalaenopsis equestris. Next base: position 462 of record NW_018203686.1, on the reverse strand, counting down.
TTAAATTCTAGAGGATGAAGGGCAACTATTCTTATTAAAAGAAAAGGATGTGAAAGCCATTAATGATGAGGTGTAGTTGACGACAATGGTGATGTGTAAGACTACTACAAGCAGCACACTGTTTCTTGTGGAAACCCACACTATTGAGAGATAACTCCAAAGTTATTATAATGAGCTCATATAATTATTAACATATGATCGTCATTCAAAATTACTATATTTTCACTCTGAATACTGAAGTTATAACTTATGCGAAGCACCACTAACAGCAAGTTACCATAACTAAGGCTCTGCAACAGGCAGACCCATTGCTTTTTCTTATTCTGTAGTTTTTCATGTAAAAATTGCTCCTTTCTGAATTTTTTTGGATTTTTTAAAGATACTCTTTTTATTTTTATTTTTTTATGGATTGTGTTCAGAATATAATATTAATATGATAATAGTTATAATAGTAATGTAGAG
>NW_018203685.1:0-578 GCF_001263595.1 Phalaenopsis equestris | reverse complement strand
AGATTCTATGAAAATTATTTTTCAAAAACTGATACAAGATTTTAGGTTAGGGATACAAAACACGTTTTTAACTTTAGAGAAGGGATAGTGAAATTCGAAATCAATAAATGTCTATCTAGATATAGTAATCTTGACCTTAAAAAAAAAGTAGCGATTAAAAAGATCCTGAAAGAAAAAAAAAAATTTAAGTAAGAGAAAAAAGAAAAAGAAAAGGAAAATAAAAATAAAGTATGAAAAGAGAGGAGAAGATTGAATAATAGGATCTAATTACAAATTGATTTCACTTGAATCTTTTTAAGGAAGCAAATTTAAGGTCAATCCTTGGCTTAATTTATAAAATTATTAGTAAAACTTATTTTCAATGTAGATGTCAAATATTTTGAAATTTAAATGTTTCCAAAAATCTAAAAGTTTTGTGAAATTTCAACTATATCTCAATTAAATAGAAAAGCACTATTTCTAAATTTCACCTAAATGTTATGATACCTTAAATATCATCTGTTTTACTAGAAAATCTTCTAAGATGGACTATAAAACTTCTAAAATAAATTTTAAGTTATATAAAAAGTAAACCCACT
>NW_018203684.1:0-578 GCF_001263595.1 Phalaenopsis equestris | reverse complement strand
AGCCTGGGCTCGCTCAAGCTCGGCTCGTTTACACTCCTAACGACTGCATGATTATGGTTATCAAAATGACATTTTGTTCATGAATAACTCTTGTTCGGCTCGCTAAACAAACAAGTCAAACCCAAATAAATTTTTTTGTTCGAAATATAAACTAGTCGAACACGAACAAGGATATTTTTTAACGAGTCGAACACGAGCTCTTGGGTTCGCTCGTGTTCGACTTGTTAACACCCCTAATGCTGCCTCAATAATGGATGGAAGACAACAATCCATCAAGAAAGTGGCAAATGTTTTACAGGTCGATGATAAACTATGGAAAGAGACATATTTTGCCATAGGATATAGTGAGCATGCCTGATTGCGTACCTCAATGGGAGAATTTAACTACTCATTCAGAGCAAAAGTGATCTCTGTAAGTCGAGAAAGTGTCGTTTCAAGAATGTCGGGCGTAGCGAATTCCAAGACTTACCGCGAGACTGGGCTCAAGAGTAGGGGCATTATGACGAGTCTGACCCGAGGGTTTGGTACATTGAGTATTGACATGGAGAGTGGATGGAGGAGATGTTGGTTTGGTTGGT
>NW_018203683.1:0-578 GCF_001263595.1 Phalaenopsis equestris | reverse complement strand
TATATTTGATACTTGAGAAGCAAAAATCCACTTCAGAATAGAATAAAAAATAAGATATACAGCCCATTTAACAGTGAATATCATGGTAACTAAAATAAAAAAAATTATTTAAATAGCAATTACTAATCTGAAAATTATTATTTTTAAAATGCAGACAGAGTATGTCACGAGCTATGCCGTCCTCCAGGGATACTAATCATTCCCCATCACTATCGACAGTGGAATATGCCAAACATTGTACCCACTAGAAGAAGTCACACTTCATTATCATTCTCTACGGGCACCTATATAACTGTCTCCCATAATTATATGGCTGACGTGTGACTCGACCCGCAATTAAGTTATAATTTAGCTTCCAAAAGATGACCAAAACCTTGACCTAATTTATATTTAGCGACTAGTGTGGTAAATCAACATATTATAAAATTTAGATTTTTTTTATTAATAGTTTACACACTAGGGGTAGTACGCATGTATACTTATCGTTTTAAGTAATATAGAGTCTTCTTTAAAATCTCAATAACGATCCCACAGAGAAGCCAGGTAAGAAATCCCTTAGGATAAGTTATACTCTACTA
>NW_018203682.1:0-578 GCF_001263595.1 Phalaenopsis equestris | reverse complement strand
AAGTCAAATCAAACTCAGATAAAATCATTAAACCATTCTTTTAAGTTTTCTAGAGATATTTAAAAGGTCAAATGAACGCTGCATTTAGGAAGTTTATAGTCGAATTGAGCGTCTCGATAAAACGAATCCAGCGAGGCCAAGTTTGTTCAATTTCGACATCGCTAAGGCACTCAAATTTCCATCAAACTCCATCTGATTGAAAAAAGCTCTCCCGCCACCTCGATTGTCGCCAACCAACATTGACCACAACTGCCCACCATCGATCATCGTCGACTACGATCGACCACCACCTATCAGCCTCCACCGCTTGTCATCAGTTGCTGCCCTCTTCTTACAACGAGTTCATTCACACGTGAATATTGTAATTCAGAAGACTTTGTAACCCTTTTCTACCTATGGGACAAAGGGGCTTTGTAATCATCAACTTACAGTGGTTTTTTGCCAGGCCTCGTAGTTTTTCTATTTATGATTTTCCCACGTAAAAATTTTTGGTATTACTATTGAATGTATTTTTTTATCTGAGCATGTGCTAAATTCTCGTGCAACACTATGACGATAATCCATTACTCTACCGCTGC
>NW_018203681.1:0-578 GCF_001263595.1 Phalaenopsis equestris | reverse complement strand
CCGAATACGAACACACTTTTTGAGCTCGAAATATAGTCGTACTGACTTAAGGTATGCTTAAGCATAATTTAAAAAAAATTAAAAAAAAACTTAATTATACTTTGCAACGATAACTCATCGCCGTTCAAATTTATCATTACAACTACCAAATAATTGGTCTAACAAATTTCAACTCTTTCAAATATATGTTCAAACTATAAATAATATATGTGGATTAGGGCCACATGCAAAACAAAACTAGCACATGTTGTCAAATAATTAACAAATATTTCCAAAATAATATTCAATGGGTTTTTTTTAGTCCTATTGAATCAATAATGGCTTCCTAAATTGTTTTGTTTGACATCTTAATTTTCATCATAAAGTCAAATGAACATTATTATTTTGAATTTTTCATCTTGATAGATACATGTCTTCTTCTTATATACTTGTTTCCTAGGAAGCAGACACGCATAAAGGTGCACGCAGCTTCCTGGTTATTAGTTAATTTAAAAAAGGTTGCATTATTGCAGTTAGCGTAATAATGTAGGCGAAGCTTTTTCTAAAATAATTAATTAAATAAATAAACTAAGATATAT
>NW_018203680.1:0-578 GCF_001263595.1 Phalaenopsis equestris | reverse complement strand
CTAGCCCGCTCAAATGAAGCACTGCACAACAATGCCATTATTAAACACCTTGTCCCACACCAAAACTTTCATATTTACGCATAACAATCAAATTTTTAATATCACATAAAAATTAATACTTTTACCATTGTTTTAAAAGTGAAATACACATTTTCATGCATAGCTACATAATGATTGTGTGCTAAGTATGTAGATTTTCCTTCTTTTTCTATATAATATAATTACTTCATATATTATTTAAGTAATTCCTATCCAGTTAAATTAAGCATCAAATAGCACTAATTAAACCTTTATTTATCTTAATTATATAGTAATTAAATTGCACGCTGATTCAAATCACCTCATAAATCTAATATGAAATTCCTTGAATCCTCTTCCATGCAAGAAGAAACAGTTTTGAAAATTCAATAAAATCAGGATATACCAATTTTGGATTTAAAGAATTGCAAATCTGAGACTGGCAAATTCTGCCTGCATAAAAAAATGGTCTTCTCGTTTCCAATTTTGAAGCTCTAAGCCCACTATATAAAGTAATAAATTAATGCATAGGTAAGGTGGTATGTATGTGAAAAAGAGTT
>NW_018203679.1:0-578 GCF_001263595.1 Phalaenopsis equestris | reverse complement strand
AAAAAAATGAAATGCACTTTCACATCTTTTCATGAATAGATACAACATCAAATCGTTTATAAATATAAATATGAAACTTTAGATGTTAAATATATAAATACAAAGGAATTTATTGGTATGAATGAAATTTTTCAATGAAAAAAAAAACTATTATAATACATTAACTATAGTCAAAGGTCAGTCTTCTTCTGTGATAAGGTATTTCTATAAAATAGATAAATGCTACGTTTCCATAAATTTCTTCGAAGGGTCTTGAGATGATTCATTTATGCCCATGAAATGATTATGTAAAGTATTTGTTATACAATAAAGTCATGTAAATATTCAAAAAGTAAAAGAATGTTTCTTCCACGAAGGAATTGGGTACTGCCAAGGAAAAGGGGAGGTTGTTAATGAGAAAGAACTAAATATGTTGTAATTTACACTGCGCTCCATGTCTTTTCATATATTTCATAATTCTTTTTAAAATTTATCATTATCTTTAATAATTTTTTTTTTATTTTTTTAGAATTTTATGCTGAATACAATATCTTTTTGGAAAAGATATTACATCTGGACTCCTCACGTAGAGTTACGTG
>NW_018203678.1:0-578 GCF_001263595.1 Phalaenopsis equestris | reverse complement strand
TAAGGCTTTGTTGTTGTTATTGTTGTTGTTGTTGTGGACATCCTAAAGCTGGAGAAGAATAAACATGCCAATAAAATTTATAAAAAACTAACAATGTCAGAAGCAATCAAGAATTGAAGGCTGTGCAACAGTATAGTGTCATAAGGATGAAATAATAAAAATAATTTAAAAAATAGTCTATTTAGCGATAGTCAGAGAGCTTTGTAAAGGAACATGGATAAAAAAAATCCAAGTTTCAAAGTTTAGCAGCAATAAGCACAGCTGCTTACAATCTTTATTTTCCTTGCCTGTGAACAAAGCAAAATCTAGTAACTGAACTAATTTACCATACATAGTAACATCCAACATACAAGGGAAGTTACTCGAACAATCAATTCACCAAGCTTCATTAAATACAAAAATAGAATAAGGACCAACACCCTGTTATCGCTCAGTGCTACCAACAGATAAAACTACATTGCTTTGCACAACATAAGAAAATCTCCATGCTACACTACCAGTTAAAAGCAGATCATATTAAAACTTCTACATCGAGAAGCATTCTTTAGTGTTGAATCTTAATTTGTCCGTGAATCACA
>NW_018203677.1:0-578 GCF_001263595.1 Phalaenopsis equestris | reverse complement strand
CCCTAATTCTTCTCCATTTTAGGGAAATGTCCAAATAATTTAAGGATGATAAGATTGAAAAGTTTCAGTGCTACCCATTCATAGAAACTCACTTGATTTAAGTTTTAGGGAAATTTGCATATATAGACAGAATTCTTATGTATTTACATATCTAGCAACAAAAATTTTGATATTTACACTTATAACATCTTGATGTTATAAACGTAAACATAAAAAGGTCTACTTTACTTTTAAAAAAATAATGATGGTATTTTTTATGTGAAATTACTGATTTGAGTGGTATGCATGTAAATATGAATGTTTTAAAGTTAGATATGTAATACATAAGAATTGTGTGGAATGTTATGTAAATGCCTCTAAATTTTAATATTTGCATCTCAAACATCGGTCCTACATATGTACCTTTTTAAAACACAATGGAGCTCTAACAGCTGTATTAATGACCTAGCTACCTGTTCATTCATCCTTAGAAATAAAGATTGCTATTTCATCCAAGTAAATAACAAAAAAATAATAAAACAAAAGAAAACACCTCCTAAAATTACAAAATTAATTCTAAATGTTTAAATATATATATA
>NW_018203676.1:0-578 GCF_001263595.1 Phalaenopsis equestris | reverse complement strand
CGAGACTGGAGCTCATTGTTGAAGGCATCAAAGCCGACCCTGCAACCACGAGCCATCTTGTGTTTTCACAGCTAAGGGTGAGGCTCTCCCTTTTCTTGTCTTTCGCCCAGCCCATATGGCCAAAGAACCGACTGCCTCTTCCCCTTTCTCATTTTTTGAACGCACCCAATTCTTATGCATTTTTTTCTCACATTCAAATTTTGATTTTTACATCATAAACATTCTCTAATATATGTATGAAAAGGTGATTACATTATTTTTAATTTTTTATATAGAGGAAAAAATATTCTATGAGTAAAAATTAAAATTTAGGGGTGAAATAAATAAATGCACAAAAATTGAGTGGTATGTTTGTAAATTCCCAAAAAAAAATTAAATGCAAAACGTGCGTTCGTTCAAAGTTCAAGCTTGACCTCAAGGAAAAGAACGCGTATTTTATTTTTTAGCCGGAGAAAACAATAAGAGGCCAAATTTCCTAATAGTGGTAATATCGTAATTTTGCATAAAAGAGAAATATTTATTTAATGCGTAAACCATATCATTTAAAATCAAATCTCACAGATGAAATGTATTTTTCG
>NW_018203675.1:0-578 GCF_001263595.1 Phalaenopsis equestris | reverse complement strand
AATCAATTTAAACTTCTAAATAAGAAATATATTACACAATTAAAATATATTTTTTGGTTTTTCAATTCTCAACAATCTCAGTGAACGTACACCTCTTCATGCAAACTAAATACCAAGAAACCTGTAAATTATCTTGTAAAGAAATAACAAGGTAATGAGCAAATTAATAAATTAGAAAGTAATAATACTTACTGAATGAATATATTCTTCAACTGATCAAACTTAGACAATTAGACTAATAAATAGTTGGAAATATTTATATTCTTTTTTTAATACAAGTTATATAATCTCTTGTCCTCCATAGAGTTGCACAACCTTATGAGTTGTGCCATCCTAGCTATAGATGAACCCTAATTGATATTCATTAGCTTCTTTCTAACAATTGTCATAGCCTTGCTCCTATAAACTCTTAACAATTAGAAGATTTGTAGCACAAATTTCATGTCATAAAGACACTAAATGAGCATAGAAATAACTATAACAAAGTTGAACAAAAAAATAAAAAAAAAGGATCATTTACATACATACGACCCGATTCCTATATATTTACATTTCTAACACCTAAACTTTACTTTTTT
>NW_018203674.1:0-578 GCF_001263595.1 Phalaenopsis equestris | reverse complement strand
GAAAACCTTTCATCAAGTATGAAAACTTGATTTCCTATTTACTATTAAAAGCAATTAATACATGTTAACCAAGATACCTTAGATGGTGTAAAGACAGAATTTATGCTCTCCATTTAAAAAGACTTGCTAGTACATCTTACATACAAATAGCTTAGGAATATAATGTAGCTTCAACTGTAGAAAGAATCCAGTGAATCAAATTTTTATTAGAGTTCACCTCAGATTCTCCTCACTCACTATTTTTCTTTTAATCACTCTTTTTCTTGTTTTAAGATGTATATTTCAATTCTTAACATAACTTTTAGAAGGATTACTATATTTAGATAGGTCCTTAATAGTTTTGAATTCCACTTTTATCTTCCTAAAGTAAAGCATACCACATTCCTCCACTTTTAAACATTTGAAAATATGATTTTAAGCGTAGCTTAATTTTTATATAGTATATATCTAAGGATACCTAGTTTAATAAATAAATAAATCTTTTAAAAAATGAATACCAAAATCATTTTTGAAATGTAGAATTACACGTTAACTAAACACTAGTCTAGTCTTATTTACATAGAATTTTAAATAAAAGA
>NW_018203673.1:0-578 GCF_001263595.1 Phalaenopsis equestris | reverse complement strand
AAAAAAAAAACTCTCCTGATCAAGAAATTTAATATAAATAAAGCTATTAGTTTACTCTGTTTGTTACTTAAAATTGAGGTCTGAATAAATGATGTTGATGAACTAAAATGTTAGTAAATAAACAATCATCATGTTTGGATATGCAAAGTGATATTGCTCATAACATCCACTCGATGTGGATGAAGAGGGAGGAGTGTTTGATGATTTTTAAATTATAACTTTATAGTGGAATTGTTAAAGGATTGTAATGTATCGTCTAGATTATTATGTTATATTAATTAACATTAGAGTCAAATGTGAATGTTCCATTAAGTTTGACTTAAGCGAGTTAGAGTTAACATGGAATGGGTTGAGCTGAGTTGTGGAGGTGGGCTAAGTTAGTTATTTTAAAAAGAGCCTGATTATGCATTAATTTATCTCCAATTTTATGGCATTTTAGGACTTTTGTGAGTTTTATTGGTTAGGTCATTCTCAAATCTATAAGAATTGGCCAAAATATTAAAGGTTATGTATGTGATAATTTTTGGGTTTGGTTGCTTAAAGATGCACAAATTCAAGGCAACGGTTGAAAAGAATAA
>NW_018203672.1:0-578 GCF_001263595.1 Phalaenopsis equestris | reverse complement strand
AAATGGAAGCGTCTCCTTCGTCCAATATTGCGAGTGTTTTCCACCTCCGAAACGCAGCCTTCGATGAAACTTATCGTCACATATCTTCGCTGTATCTTGGAATTCTAGCTATTTGGTGCTTCTTTACAGTCTGCTGGGCTGTTAACACTTGGAGAAATCGCCATTTGCAGGTTCGAAATCTCCTTTACGATCGGATATCTTAGTTTAGGTTTTTGACGCTGCTCTTGAATGATTTCTTTTGGCAGTAGTTGTTTGACAATCTGTATGGCAAAAGTGTTTGGTTGATTTTTTTTCCCCCCTAGCTCATTTATTCTAGGGAATGGAGATGTTTGAACTGATTTGTCTGGATTTTTATTATAGATCAACCATCTGCACTGTGTTATGGCGGCTGTTCCCCTGATTAAGGTCGTGCAGCTAGGCTTTTCCTTTTCATTTTGGTAAGTGGCTTCCTGGAGTGAATGTTGCTCTATTAAATTTTTTTAACGTGAGGTTACATTTCGTAGGTTAAGTGAAAGTTGTTCTATGCTTTAGTTGTCGCATGCATTAATTGATCTCTCCTCTCATTAATCTTTATTCAA
>NW_018203671.1:0-577 GCF_001263595.1 Phalaenopsis equestris | reverse complement strand
GAAACCACGACGCCCCACCCTACAACTCCTTTCAAGCTTGTATCTGTTGATTATTATCCTATAAATTCAGCCCATTTTTTCACAGTTACAAAATTCAATGGGCACAACTATCTAGAGAGAGCTCAGTCAGTAGAATTAATAATCAACAGGAGAGGCAAAATTAGGCATTTAACTAGTGAAATCTCGAAAACTTCTGCTGGTGATCTTATGCTGAAGAAATGATAGTCTTAGAACTCTCTTTTTATTGCCTGGCTCATCAACTCTTATGGAATATGCCATAAGAAAACCACGTCTATTTCTTCCCACCGCTAAAGATGTATGGAAGGCCGTTCAAGATCTTTATTTAAACATGAAAAATTACTCTCAAAATTTAGTTGAAAACTCAACTTTGAAAATCCAAGAAGAATGATCATGATGTTATTATCGATTATAATGAGTTGGTAACATTATGACAGTAGCTTGATCAATGTTATGATGATGTTTGAGAGAATTTGAATGACTATACCCATATAAGAAGAGAGGAAAATGAACGGATTTACATATTTTTAGTTGCCTTAATCGAAGCTTAAATGAAGTA
>NW_018203670.1:0-577 GCF_001263595.1 Phalaenopsis equestris | reverse complement strand
CGACACTAGATTTACACCGAATTTCAAAGGAGGCGACCGACAAGGGAATTACACTGGGATACAGACACAAGATTTATGCCGAATTTTGAAGGAGGCGACTGACAAGGGGATTATGCCGGGCGACAGACACAATATTAATGCCAAAATTTAAAGGAGGGGACAGACAAGGGAATTACGTTGGGCGACCGACATGGGATTTACCTCAAATTTCAAAGGAGACAAATGACAAGAGAATTACGTCGGGCGACTGACATGGGGTTTACGCCAAATTTCAAAGGAGGCGACCGACAAGGGGATTACGCCAGGCGACCAAAATGGGATTTACGCCGAATTTAAAAGGAGGCCACCGATAAGGGAATTACGCCGGGCGACCGACACGACATTTACGCTCAATTTCAAAGGAGGCGAACGAAAAGCGTATTAGGTCGGGCGACCGACACGGGATTTATGCTCAATTTCAAAGGAGGCGACCAACAAGGAAATTACGTCGGGCGACCGACAAGGGAATTACGTCGGGCGACCGATAAGGGAATTACGTCGGGCGACCGACACGGGATTTACGCCTAATTTCAAAGGA
>NW_018203669.1:0-577 GCF_001263595.1 Phalaenopsis equestris | reverse complement strand
ACTCCAACTACTATTGTCTCACTTATTGTGGCCAACATTCATAAAGCAATGAGAGGTGTTGTTGCAGTTGCTACTTCTCATTTACCTGGGAGTGTAGGAGATCAACTTTAATTAGTTGGAGACCACCCTCTGAAGTTTAGATCAAAGTTAAATTTGATGTTAGTTTTACATCAAATGTTGTTGGGATAGGTTGCTTGTTTCAGGATACAAATGGGAAATGTCTTGCTTTCTTTGCCTCCCCCAGTGATGCTTCATCCCCCCTTAAAGCTGAGACCTGGGTTGTGCTGGCAACTATGTAGGTTATTGTCTCTCTTCAGTTCTTTAATGTGGTGGTAGAAACTGATTCACAATGCTTGTTTAACATATTAACAGGAGGGTAAAAACCTATTTAGTACCTCATTACTTTGCTAAAATGTATTATGACTATAATAGACCTTAACCATTTCAATATACAATATACTTTTATTGACCGAGAAGGAAATGCCCTTGCATATTGGTTATCTAAAATGGGGATACATGGCATTCTGATTAGTGATACACCTCCTTCTTCTCTCTACACTCTTATACAGAGTGATTT
>NW_018203668.1:0-577 GCF_001263595.1 Phalaenopsis equestris | reverse complement strand
CTAAGTTGGCTAGCTTGGGTTTAACCCCTTGGTCATGTGGCTAGGTCCATGGCCAAGGTGGTTAGTATTAATCCTAAGACCCCATAGCAAGTTTGGGTAAGCTTAGGTGGCTGATTTGGGCATGGGGAAGCAGTTTAGGAATTTCATGAAATGGGTAAATTCAAGTGGAGGAGGGAGAGGGAGTGGTCACATCTACTTGCTATTTTCAGCAAATTTGACCTTGGGATGGCCATGGAAGGGCACAAGAGTCATTTCATGATTTGTATGATACCATGGAAAATTTTCTTGAAAAAGGAAATTAATTTATATGAAATGTTGGGTGAAAAACGACTGATGCCCAATTTGGGTAAAGTGCCATGTATGCATGGAAAAAATTGATATGATGCCATGGTGAAAATATTCTACATGCCATTGGATGATGGGGAAAGAATTTTATCATTTGGTCTTTTAAAATTGATCACATGGGCTTTTAGAAATACATATGGGTATGGGCTTCTGGACAAGCATAATGATGATCTGAATTTTAAAAATTAATCATGGGATAATCAAATGGATTTGGATTTAATTAAAATTGGAT
>NW_018203667.1:0-577 GCF_001263595.1 Phalaenopsis equestris | reverse complement strand
TTATCCTTATTTTGTTGGCCTTGTGGCTGTTAATTCATCTATTTATGCCAAATTATTTGCTATCAACTTCACTCTCAAACTTGCTCTAGGTCTTGAGCTCAATAAGATATGGTTCAAACTTGATGCTCAACTTGTGATTAAGCTATTTACTGATTATCAAGAAGATAATAATTATTGCTTCACTTTATTTTACCTAATTTGTGATGTTCAAAATATGATAAAAGAGATTAATTATTATATCTCTTATATTTATCGTGAAGAAAATGCTTGTATGGATTGGCTTGTTAAATATGAAGCAAGTTTGGCTTCTTCTCAAATATATTTTGCCAATAAAATTCAATAATATTTAAAAGGTTTAATTAATATGCATAAAAAAGGGTTACCTTACTTGAGAATCAACTGACTTTGTTATCTATCTGGGTGGCTTAATGCTGTTAGTCTGTTTCTGTTGATTTGTTTTATGAGCCCGGTGAATTTCTATCTTATCTAATATACAGCTTTTGAGATGTTGATATTCATATGAACTCTCCTTTTTACCTTATGAGTTATTGGTTCCGGGGGCTCACTTAATATATTA
>NW_018203666.1:0-577 GCF_001263595.1 Phalaenopsis equestris | reverse complement strand
AATTTGTCCAAATGATCCTAGATGATGAAACGGACCGCGTAAACACATTCAAAACATCGATAAAATCTAGGAAAGACGCCATTATAACAATAATCGCAGATCACGGGTCCACATGGCCATGCCAGTACTGCCCGGTTTGAGTGGTCACACCACCTTTGGGCAAGGTTACGTCGATCGAGGGACCTAGGCGCCTCTTACGATTCGGGCGTAGTCACACCTACACCCCAATATAATTATGTTAAAGTCTTTGTATGGCTGACATATTCACTCCATTTTCAAGTGTGGTCATGTTGTAAATAAGGCTTTCTGATCTTCTTGAGAGGTAGGATGGGTGTTGCCACACCTGAATTTGCTTTCGAAAGAGCTCGCCAAGGAAGCTTCAGGCCTCGTAGGAACTCCGAAGGATCGTATATGAGCCTTGATCCCCAGACCCTACCAGGATTGTAAGTGTGTCTTAAGTTTAGAAGATGCTCCATATGCATGTTTAGGGTTTAGGGTTTAAAAAAGATTAAAAGAAGAAAATATTAACAGATTAAAATATCAAAAAGATCCAAAATCTTCACATCCAAAATCTTCA
>NW_018203665.1:0-577 GCF_001263595.1 Phalaenopsis equestris | reverse complement strand
AAAAAAATGCTATAATCAAATAAATCTGAAGAAATCAATCAAAAGTTTTGAACCATGCAAAAATCAACAAGCAACGATAATTTATTCACTGACATTTTTTTGGGGTCATATCTGAAAAAAAAATAATAATGGTAACAAGAAAATAAAAGGATTTGTAGAAAAAAAATTAAGAACTTAACAAGCAAAAAAAATTCAAGCTTTATGCCAAAGCAAGAAGATGATCTCCCCCAGAATTAGATGGTCACAGCTATATTGGATTTGAAAGAATTATACAGTCAACTTGCTCACATAAGATTGAAAAATAGAATAAAGTTTTTTATGTAATCAAAACTAATAAATTAATAATTAGTTACATGCCTCAGGCTATTTAGTTATATAATTCTTCTCTATTTGATAAAGGATTAACCTAATTCAATTTTAGTTAATTTGAAATTCAATTCTTAAAAACATAATCTTTCATGTGAACCCACAAGCAAATCCAAACTAATATCACACAAATCTTAAGCACCAGCACGAACTGTATTTATCAATAATAAGGATGCAAAAAGCGATCGCAAATAGGAATAAGCTGATATAT
>NW_018203664.1:0-577 GCF_001263595.1 Phalaenopsis equestris | reverse complement strand
GAAAAGCTTCAAAGGAGTTCCTGTTGCAGGAAAAGAAAAATGCAGGAAGAGCTTACAATAGAGAGAATTTTGTAGGTAGGTGGAAGACTGTTGTAGGTAAGTGCCACTAAAAGGGTCTATAGGGAGAAATCCGACTAAGGAAGTTTCGGTTGCCTGCAGGAAATAGTTCCTGGCGTTGATGGCTGCAGGGAAAAGCTTTAGGGGAAACCTGTTGCAGGGAAAAACAAACCCGGCGAAGCACCTGCAATAGGAAAAGATCCAAAAAAGGCCTGCAACCACCTGCAACAGAAAAAAGATATGGACAGTTGTTCGATATTGGCGTTAATGGTGGCATTGTTCATTCTCTGACAGAAATAGAGAATTGATTGGAGTTTTCTGCAATCCTTTGAGATTGCTACCAATCAGACATCCGATACGGAACCCTCAGAGTCCTCTATGGTGTCTAAAAGAAACATTCTAAGCTCCCTGAGGTTTTTACATGTTGCAGCAACCATCTAAAGGCTTTCTTCACACACCGATTCTTGAACCTAGAAAGTTTGAAGATTGTGGCAACGGGTAATGATTGGTTTCAGCTGGT
>NW_018203663.1:0-577 GCF_001263595.1 Phalaenopsis equestris | reverse complement strand
GCCCAAGTAGAGGCCCATGCAACAAATTAAAAAATATATATTTACATTCATGTCACACAATTCTTATGTTTTTATCTATTTAACACCTAACATTTGATATTTATATTAATAACACTTTATCCGTGCATCAAAAGATGAATTTCACTTTCTCAAAGTTAATGAGTGGTATTTTTGATGCGGTGAGAAATATTTAAGTGGTAGAAACATAAAAATCAAAATTTAGGTGATGGATATGTAAATTCATAAGAACTGTGTTATATGTATGTAAATGCCCCATTATTAAAAGATTATTTTGTTTTATAACTTAAGGGTCTTTGGGCAGCTTATTTGGTGAGGTGACATTTTGAAAACGCATCTGACCTGTTTTGGTAAATTGCGTTTAGAGAGCTTATGCGTTTTCAGAAAACTGAAAACTGTGTTTTTACACCGCACCTATGTAGGTGCGGTGGCAGCTTTCTGGTTGCGTGCTGACTTTTCCAAAAAAATAAAAAATTTGGAATGGTCACCGCACCTAGCTTATCAGCAACTTATTTTTAAATTATTTAATAAGCTGCAGCTGCCTCAAATAGACCCTAAA
>NW_018203662.1:0-577 GCF_001263595.1 Phalaenopsis equestris | reverse complement strand
ATTATAACCCTCGATTTCTTTTTTTTTTTTTTTTTGCTTTTTCATAATAAATTAGTATTTTATTTGGCAAATTGTCATGCAAACTCATATTTATAGAAATTTACAAACATTTCAACACGTAATTTTGTATGTGTTGCAGATTAGACTGTGTTGGAAATATATATATAAGACTATTTATTTTTTGTTGATATTTTGTGTTGTACAATATTTTATGTATTTCACATGTTTTAAATCCAATAAATTTGATATAGAACAAGAAATACTAAAAATGTTATTCTGGACAATACATATAAATAATTTTGTTAATTATTATCATCTATAGACTTATTTCCTCCACAAATTATATTATTAATTGTTCATACTGGTTTATATAGGCTTCTATAAGATGTGATATTTGCATATGTAAAAACTTTTGGTATTTATATGATTTTATCAAGAATGTGTGAAAAGAATGATAAAAATGGGGGAAGTATAGAAGATTGTGGTTAGACGAATGTATGTTATGTGCAATTAGGTTAAGTTATAAAGGCTTTTGCACCTATATAATTATTCATATGTGTGTTGATATGTCTAAACA
>NW_018203661.1:0-577 GCF_001263595.1 Phalaenopsis equestris | reverse complement strand
CTTGTATTGATGTAAGGCCTACATCTCTTACATTGGCAACTTCTATTCTTAAACTAACTTATTTGACATTACTTTTTACTTGCATGTGTTTTTAATTTTGTTCATTGTTATTATTAGAAATCTAATTTTGGTGATTAAATTATAATTATTTGTTAATTTAGCTTCGTTTAAATTTTTTGTTGTTTTCTTTGGATTTATTCACTCATTACATTATTCTTTTGAATTGAAAGAAAAGTTTTTAACATATGAATTAGTTTGCACCATTCAAATTATTGGTTCCCTTACACAGTATTGTGTCATTATAATTGGCTTAAGAAATCTTAATTGTAGTTGACATATGTAGAATTTTAGGAGAAAAAAGTCTTACTGATTTCTGATTTAGCAAATAACTAATTTATAAACCGCTCATCCTAACCTTCTTATAATTATAGGGAAAGCCAAATTATCATGATAAAAAGGAAAGAAATAAAACATAATAGTGGATTCTTAAGGGAGAATAATTTCTCCCCTCAAATGTAATAGTGGACCTACGATTTACTGAATCGTGTGCACCTCAACACCCTCCTCAAGTTGGGTT
>NW_018203660.1:0-577 GCF_001263595.1 Phalaenopsis equestris | reverse complement strand
TTCGTATTTTTTGCGGGCACCTGTAGAACCCTCCCGTAGTTATGTGGCTAACGTAGCGTCAGTTGGGAAGTTTGAAGTCCATGGTGGCACAACAATCCTTGGGAGGTCCTAGAAATCCTAGAGCTCATCTTTGCTGAATGCTTTAAAAGACAATTCATTGGTCATATAACACAAGTTGAAATTGATAAAAGAAGTAATTAATTATGGTTTTGTGCGGGTGTGAGGTCTCAGAGAACTCAGTATATCAACTAATGAATTTGTCACTACAAGAAAACAACAGAGCTTGTGAAAAATGAGTTCTTGATTGCTTTTAAACTACGTAATCCCAAGCTTGTGTGTGTCACATATGCATAGCACCAAGAAAAACCATCCAAAAGAACCTCAAAAAAACATATCGTCAAAAAAAAAAGAGGAACTTGATTGCCTTCAATAGGATTTCACATGTAACACCAACCAATACCAACAAACAGACAATCCAGAAGAACTTATAAGGTCAAATATCTCATCATGAAACTTTCAAATCCATCTGTGTTGCAACATTGAAAATTTAATTGTTATGTGCACTGTCATCCCAACC
>NW_018203659.1:0-577 GCF_001263595.1 Phalaenopsis equestris | reverse complement strand
GAGGGGGCTAAAGTTAATTAGAGCGACACTGGTTAAGTTTCTATGGTTCCTTCGTTTCAGTTCCAATAGTTTCTTTTTAATTTACTTAGTCTAAATAAGTTGTTCAACTTATTTAATTTGGGGATATCTTGTTAGCAACCATAGGTTACCTCATCTAAGGAACACTCGTAAATTCAAAAGAATGTATTATATTTTTTGTTTGTTTTGAAAGTGTTTAGATTTAATTTTGTAAAATTTCATCTTAATTTTGAAAATTGTTTGTTTTGATTTTGGACAATTATTTCAACCAGACATGCATAATATATTAAAGTAGTAATAAATTGTAGAAGTAAAATGATAATAAATAAACTATAAATGCAAACATGTTATCTTCTTGTTGCTCTCACTAACATGTTAAGCAAGAATAGTGACTTAACTTTGGAATTTAAGGTTTAACATGCTAAAGTTATTCTCTGACTATAGAAAAATTAGAGAGCACTCCTAATCACAAAGAGGATAAACCCTCAAAACATCAAGTCACGGTGATTAATATTTAATTACCTGAGTTAAATAAGTTTTAGAGTATTTAATTAATTTA
>NW_018203658.1:0-577 GCF_001263595.1 Phalaenopsis equestris | reverse complement strand
ATGTCGTCATCAAAGGCATGTTTGCTATCTATGATTATCATAATCTTCATTATGATATGCATAAAGTTAATTTTGATTTTTCCCAAGTGATTAACTTCTTATCTCATAATTATGTTAGCATTCAGATGGATGGATCTCATTGAGGCTAGAATTAACTTCTTGTACGTGGATGAAATTGAGCAATTCCCAGAATTTTAATCTACTCTTTAACTCAAATTTATATCAACACTCATGTGATTAATTCATCAAACAATTCATCCAACTAATAAGTTTGTCAGCATAACATCTTATATATGTATTTGGAAACTAATAGCTCAAAAAATTTGCACCCTTAATGACACCGCTCTAGAGTCCCTGGAAAGTGCTTAAGGACTGAATTTAATGGGGAGAAGTTGTGAAATAATAATAGAAAAAAAAATATTCGAGGTCGCGGAGTTTGTAGGGCAATAGAAAAAGTTTAACAGCTATTCCGATTGAAAACAACATAGAGAGCCACGAAATGACGGTTGTGATAAGGCATAGCTGCCAAGAGAGATATACTAACTTTTCTTGAATAATCTACGACACCACTTGCAAA
>NW_018203657.1:0-577 GCF_001263595.1 Phalaenopsis equestris | reverse complement strand
AAAAAAAAAACAAACTCTATAAATCCAAGACAAAATTTTGTCATACTCAAGAACCGAAACAATTCACACTGTAAGCTCACCAGAGAGCACTGGTGGAAGCGATAGAAGCACACAAGAAACTATTCGAGTAGACCGACTGGTAGGAGGGTCTTGCGCCACAACAGATAGTTGAGTGGGCATTTCAGAGACCAAGCCAAACGGTTGAATGGCTTTCAATACTACACAAAGGATCAAATTAGATAAGCCCACCTGATCCAATAGCAGGAACCTCTTTCTCTTCACTATAACTTTCTTTCTCCCCTCACCCACCGGGCGATCCCATCATTTTCCCTTGGCAAACACGAAATGAATCCGGTTGTTTATAGGGACATCGACCTGAGACTTCATGAGCATGTCCATTCTAACACCAAAAGCACGAGAGATGATCGATCCAAACGAAGAAAACCACATACTGAAATAGACATGGGAAAGCGTCCCATCGGCCTATTTATAAGAATTAGAGGCTATGAAATAAATAGTCTAATCATTGAGTCATTAATTAAAGTTGAATGATCTATTTTTTAATATTTAATTTTCT
>NW_018203656.1:0-577 GCF_001263595.1 Phalaenopsis equestris | reverse complement strand
GCCATATTTAAAAGACTTCATCTGACCTTCAAAGCATTGCACACAATCATATAATTACAAATTCTCAATAAATAATTATATAATCAATATGACATATGATATGAATCTATCAAGCATGAATATGAAAGGAATTTGTTGTAATTAATCAGAATTATGAATAAGAAATGTAAATGTTACAACTATAAAACTATCAATCAATGGAAGTAATTTGACATGATGAGCAACAAAAGTATCCTACAAGTGCAAAATAATATAAACGAAGTAAAATGGGCATGACTGACAACCTACAAATTGTTAATGAATTTAATATATGCAATAATGATAAAGCCTCTAACAATGAATGATTTATTTATCCCTCAATAAATAAGAGTTACTTATCTCGAGACGAGCACTTAACTCATATTTATCAACATTTCTATCAATGTTGACTAGCAGGTCCTACAAAAAATTGAACTTCAGAATATAAACATTCATGCAAATAAAGAAATTAAAATTGATTATTTATTCAATTAGATATAACCTATTTGACACACAAATACACCACAAATAAAGACCTTAAACTGATTAATTATTAAAT
>NW_018203655.1:0-577 GCF_001263595.1 Phalaenopsis equestris | reverse complement strand
CTCTCTCTCTCTCTCTCCATCTCTTTCTCTTGCCCACCTGCATGCAGCCAGGCACGATTTAGTTCTCAAGGTTTAGGCTACTCTCCACAAAAAGTTTGGATACACAATTAGCAATATTTTAATAATTCCTTTTGCACAACAAAGATGTGGTATTTTGGCACTCTCCTTCAATTACTTTAACCCTAAATTGAATAATTTCACAATCATGGTAAAAGTTTGAAACAAATTTTAAAGTTTTGAACAAATTATAATCAATGCTTTCATATGTCTATCATAAGCTTATAAAAAATTTGTGAATGGTTGTGTTCAATTAGTTGGATATTGGCTTCAGAAAATAATGTTATTTCTGAAATATCAGGAGACTGTTCTCATTCTCAACCAATTTTTTGCTCTCTATCATTATCTTATTGATAGTTTTGTTTTAATTTTCTTACGTTAGTTCATAGCTCCTTTACTCTGCTCTATGGCCTATTCTCCATCACTTTGCATATCAGCAACCCAAAAATTTCATGAAATTATGCAAACTCCATCATTTTCAACTTCCAAGTTGCAAGAGTTTGAAGAAACTTTATCCTTT
>NW_018203654.1:0-577 GCF_001263595.1 Phalaenopsis equestris | reverse complement strand
TTTATTTTTATTTTATTTTGTTTTGTTTATATTTTTAGTTGAAGTAAAATAAGTTGAGTATAAATAACTTCAAATGTTTTGAGTGTATTTTAAATCAAGCTGATTTATTATTTATTTTTAAATAAAATAGAAGTGATCCCAAAGAAAGCCTTTAAGTATACATACCTTTTATTGTAGGCATGGAGGAGGTGAGAGTAATAGTGATGGCTATGCAGATTCAGCCTTGCAAGGGATGTCAGTGCAGCTGCAGATTGGTCTGCCAGAAGCTTTCCAGCCATTAAAACCTTTCTCCAAAACCATGACTTCTTTAATTCCACCATTTTCATTCACTTTTGATAAGTAATCTGCGAAAATCCTTGCGCAAGCTGGTCCTCTTACCTGTAAACCCAATGAGATTCCCATTTTTTTAATGAAAATATGGTAAAAATATTTATTTGAGGGGTATTCACATATGTATCACATAATTCTTATGTTTTTACATATCTAACGCCTAAGAGTTGATATTTACATGCATAACACTCAAAAGTTTAACATCAAATCAAAAATATCACCATTATTAACTTTTAAAATGTGAATT
>NW_018203653.1:0-577 GCF_001263595.1 Phalaenopsis equestris | reverse complement strand
TCAACATGCAAGGAGCCGAATAATGCTCCTTTCTAAATATATACATATATATGATGGTGGTGACAGAGTTTGCTCATTTTGGGTGTGGGGTCAATGGCTGCTTCTTGTTTCCTGTTGATTTTTGTGAGCATTTTGACTCTTGATTTTTCTTTTTCTTCTCTTGTTGGCGTTCTTTGTCTTTTGGTTACATTACTTTGGTGGTTTAGTGAGTTTGGGGATTTTTGGGGCTCTTCATTTTTGAATTTTGGTATTACTGTTCCATTGGTTTTTGGCGGGTTAGTCTTTGGTGAGTTTCTTCTTGGGCTTTCCCTGCTCTTAGTTTGATCTCAACTAGTTATTCTTTTTAGTGCTTTTGCTTTCAGTTCTGTTGGGCTACTGTTTCACGGGTTCTCCATGGTGGCTGATTTATTTGTGGTTGATCTTAACTTTTTTGGGAAGTCTAGTTTCGCTAATGTGGTTGTTTCTGATAAAGGAGGTTCCTCACTTAGAGATAATCATGTTTTCCCTCAGTCTTACCATGTTTTTTCTTGATGGTAAAAATGAGTGAAATCTCATCAAGAGCGGCTGTAAAAAAGGT
>NW_018203652.1:0-577 GCF_001263595.1 Phalaenopsis equestris | reverse complement strand
TATCTAAAAAATCTGATATATCTTGTGAAAATGTGACTAAGAACAAATACAAAACACTCACAAAACCCGGGTGTGAATTTCCATAGCCCAAAATGGAGCATTATGGTGAGTTTGTTTTTGTGGGCTTTGTCCATTCAAATCAAGCTCATTTGTTAATTTAGGAGGACCAGGAAGAGGAAATTCTTGTATCATAGGAGTTTCTCTTGTTATTTATTCTTCTGATTACTGATTTTTCTTTTAATATCATGCTGCATTCCTTGAACATCCGGTTAATTTATTTGTATGAATGATACCTATTTTCTCATATGCTTTTCCTTTTCTGTCAGTGTTGATGATGGCTTCCCGAAGATCATCTTCCATTTTGAGGATTCAGTGGAATTGCCAATATATCCTCATGATTATTTATTTTCAACTGGGGTAAGATATGCTAAAATATGTGATCACCTATTAAATTATGCTGGACATGAATGATGTTAATCTTTTTCAGACAATATCTTGGCAAGGTTGAAACACTAACTTGTCATATTTATTCTTTAGCCTTTTTCAATTTCTACTATGCCTTCTCCAACCCTTCTTT
>NW_018203651.1:0-577 GCF_001263595.1 Phalaenopsis equestris | reverse complement strand
AAAAAAAAAAATGATTATATGTTACAAATTCAAAGCTAAATTGCCTAAATGATTGATATTATGAATGTTCCATCATCTTATGTGGTGGTGTTACTAGCAAATTGAGCAGAGTCCAATAAGATTTTGCATATTTTTAGGCAAAAAATCATCTCGCTTTGCATGTTATTCTACTTGCACATGCACCTATTATTGTTTCCATATCATATATCATGGTACCATAACTTTTATGCTAAATTCTAAATTAAAGTCCCTTATCAAATTTTTATTTAAGGTTGCATTGGCAACAAAACATGGTCAAACCATTGTTCAAAAAGGTGGACAATTCCCCTAGGAGTATAAGAACATTCCTGTTTTAAAAGAGTTTGTTCCTTCTTTGTTCGAAAAAATTGATGGAATTGAAAACTAGTGCTAACATATTGCTTAGTATGGGGCTTTATTTTGTAACATGGGTAATGATGATGCATTACTTTTTTATAATTTTATCACTAGCTTATTTGAATTAACATTTAAATGATATAATATGCTGAGCTCTCTGATCTCGAAACTACTTATATGCAACAGTATAATAATGTCTCTG
>NW_018203650.1:0-577 GCF_001263595.1 Phalaenopsis equestris | reverse complement strand
GTAAATATATTTCACAAATAACTTAAGTTTATTTATTTATCTATCAATCAAATATAACCCTTTTAGTATTTGTTGAAATAATTCTCCTAGTGTATTGAGCACGAGGTGCACATACGGTGCAACTTCGAGTGCAGGGTAGCGATGTTCTCTAGGACATGTTTGACAATATCTAAAAATCAGAATAACTTCCTCTATCACTCAGAGAGAATGTTTTTTGCCACCCTGCATAAAGCCTGTGATTCTTTAGACTACTAGAAGAACAAGAAGTAGGCAAAGAAGAACAGACACTTAGACTGTGGAGGAATGGGGCCCTCTAAGCACATTGGTGGGGTGCTTCTATATACAAAATACAAGCGCAAGATAGTAAGATTTTAGTTATTATATAAGTTTTTCTATAGTTTGATGTTTTATTCTAACTATTTTATTTTATTAATGGAATGTGGAGATTGGACGAGAGCCCTCTGTCACTGATGTACATAAGCACACCTATAGGAGGTGATCTGACCAGTCCTAGATTGGCGATAGATCTCGTGAGACCCAGATAATTGACAAGCTAAACTAGTTTGATGTTAATACA
>NW_018203649.1:0-577 GCF_001263595.1 Phalaenopsis equestris | reverse complement strand
TATAAAACAATCATCTCATTAATTTTCCCCTAAAACTCCAATTTTTTTCAGATATAAACCATCAAATGGAACAGAACCATCAAACAACTTCATCGTCATCACCACCGGAAGCATTCCCTCAACATCCCACCTTCCACCAACTGCTCCAACAACAGCACCAACAGCTCCACATGTTCTGGAACTACCAGCGCCACGCAATGGAGCGCACCGCCGATTTGAAGAACCACTTGCTCCCCCTCGCCCGCATAAAAAAAATCATGAGGGCCGACGAAGATGTCCGCATGATTTCAGCAGAAGCCCCCATACTGTTCGCGAAGGCCTGCGAGCTCTTCATCCTTGAACTCACCATTCGTTCGTGGATCCATGCGGAGGAGAATAAGCGCCGCACGCTGCAGAGGAACGACATCGCGGCGGCGATTACCCGCACGGAAGTGTTTGACTTTCTTGTGGATATTGTGTCGCGCGAGGAGATTAAGGAGATTGTGGTGACGGCGCCGCAGCAGAGGGGGGAGGGAGGGGCGGCGGGTGCGGGTGTGCCGTACTATTATTCGGCGGTGGAGGCGGCGGGGATGTGTGA
>NW_018203648.1:0-577 GCF_001263595.1 Phalaenopsis equestris | reverse complement strand
CACATGTTTTGGGAGTCAGTTTCTATGTTTCTTGCTGCCCCCTTATTCAAACAAATATGGAAGATTATATTTTGGTTTTGAATATCTATTTTGATGTTCAGCTTCTTTGTTCCTACTGTCCTTTAATCGAGCATGTATGAGAAACTATATCTTGACTTTTGAACACTTGTTTTGAGGGCCGGTTTCTATATTTCTTGCTGATCTCATTCAAATATATACTGAAGATCCTTTCTTTTGGTTTAGAATTTAATTTGGAGCCGCAATATTTTCTCCTCTTGCGGCTCTCATTTGAATATATATTGGAGAACTTTCTCTTGGTCTCAAATATTAGTTTGAAACTGCAGTTTTTATTCTTTTTGCTGCCTTTACTCAAATATGTATGTTGGAAGCTTTATCTGATGGTTTGAAGAGCTATCTAATGGCTTGGTTCTTTTATTTTATTATTTTTTTTCTTCCATTAAAATATGTTTTAGAAACCTTATTTAGTGCTTTTAGGACCTGTTTTAGTATCCTGGTTTTGCTTTCTGCTGCTCATTTTGTTTGAGTTTAAATATTGGAAATGTTTAATGATTTGAGT
>NW_018203647.1:0-577 GCF_001263595.1 Phalaenopsis equestris | reverse complement strand
AGGTCCCAAAATTCAATTCCATAAATCTTCACAAAATTCCCACAAATTGGAAACACTATAATTTTTAGGATGAGGATTTCAACATCCGATTCCACATTTCTTTATAGTGGTTCACACTATATTTTAGAGGATAAGGATTCCGACATCCGATTTCTCATTACTTTACAATGGTTCACATTATATTTTAGAGGATGAGATTTTTAACATATGATTCTGCATTATTTTCCAATGGTTCGCACTATATTTTAAGGGATGAGTATTCTAACATTTTATTCCACATTACTCTGCAATCGTTAACACTATATTTTAGAGTTTGAGGATCACGACATCGGATACCACATTGCTTTAGGAGACATTCCTATCACAATGGTTCACACTATGTTTTAGAGGAGGAGGATTCGAACATCCAATTATGCATTGTTTTGCAATGTTTCACACTATATTTTAGAGGTTGAGGATTCCAACATCCAATTCTGCATTGCTTTGGAATGGTTCACACTATATTTTAGAGGATGAGGATTACGACATCTGATTCCTCATTTCTTTGCAATGATTCACACTATATTTTAGAGGATGA
>NW_018203646.1:0-577 GCF_001263595.1 Phalaenopsis equestris | reverse complement strand
TTGACATGCATCAAAGAAGCCCAAATGGAATTATTATGACGAAAACGATACCATATGTTCATATAATTGATTTTAATAGAAATCCTAATCTCAACACGATTGAAAGACCCTGAAATGTGCATTTGTTGGATTAACAAACCTATTTGGATTATTTCTTTACAGTTGCATCGATGAGTGGAAATTTCTTCTTGTAAATAAACCATTTAAGACTTTACAATGCATGAATAGGACAAGCATATTTTTGCTTTTTGTGAGTGGGTCTTAAAATTCTAGTTTAATATTTACATGAAGGTGCACTGTCCTGCTATATCCATTAGGATTAATCTTAATCTTATCCAGATTTACTAAATTTTATATTGTTATTCAAATATAATGTTCAAATATATAACGTCAAAGTTCAGTGGAATGTATTAGGTGGAAAGAACATGAGTTTATAAATTGCTTATTCGTGGATTGGAAACATGTGGGTACAAGCATATATATGCAAATGGGGATCAGCCCATAACTAACGATGGTATAACATTATGCGCTCTGATGTTGGCATATCTGATAACTCCTAGTATTAGCAGACGCCAAT
>NW_018203645.1:0-577 GCF_001263595.1 Phalaenopsis equestris | reverse complement strand
TTTTTTTTACTATCAAGCCAAATGATAATTCACATATCTTTAGCCCATCCAAGGAACTGTAGTAAATGGATTTCCACCAAAGGTGAAATCAACGTTCCAGACGCCCTTGCATAGTGTATTTCATAATCCGATGTCATTCAAACAAATTCTTTGGCGGACAAGCCAATTTGGGTTAATTTTGCACGTGATGTGGCACATAATATTCATCGACCCGACTGGAGTCTTCTGCCGTGCAAAATGTTGACCAGTTTTTGCCTAAGCAAGAGCTAAAACCTAGCAGGATGACCCTAGCTACATGCTCCTCAGCATGTGCCAAAAGGTCTCAAATGGATGTCTTGTGCTACAAGAGTCAGTACATGCATCATGTAAGTCCCATAACACTCGTACGGACATCCTACACTTGTGACAATAAAATTGATGCCAACAATTTATAAATGTATAATAAAGTTCTCATTAAATTAAGGACAATCATGTAATTCACTAGACCATTCCAATGATCTATGAATAAAATGTTCATTTTTACAAGAAGGACAATTATATCTATTCCTCAAGAATTTGTTCTATTTGAACTTGTCTT
>NW_018203644.1:0-577 GCF_001263595.1 Phalaenopsis equestris | reverse complement strand
TTTTTTCCTTTAAAATGACTTCATCGCATGTTTTTTGCATGTACACTACAACATTTTTAAAGAAGCATATGTTGACCATCCTTATCATCATTAGCCTTATCTAGCTTTTTTGGGGTTGGCTTTATTTATTTTGTTATCTCTCTCTTTCGGGCTTAGTATTACATGTGATACGAACTCTAATTAATGCATGGCGTGTTATTTCATTCTTAAGCCCCTTATTACTTAACCTATCACTTGTGTTGGTAGAACCATTGCATGGTTTCATCCTAAACTAGTTTAATGCGAAAAGAACATTGTGCTAAAATCTCATGTATTGTTTTGTACTATAAACTCATGTATTATTCTTATTAATGATGGTACTGTTGGTGGTTTATGTAGATTGACAGCCGCTTGTTAAACTTGTACATTTTGAAAATATTGCAAGCCTCCAGTTGTAAGCCCTTTTCAGTGTTTGACATGACATGTAGATGATTGTAAAATAAAGTTGAAAAATGCTCTTCCATGGTATGTTTAATTTTATGAACTGCCATTTATCTACAACAAGCTACCATTTTATGCACTTGGTTGTGGTTACTTG
>NW_018203643.1:0-577 GCF_001263595.1 Phalaenopsis equestris | reverse complement strand
ACAAAGTTAAGAAAATTAAATGAAATTCAAATCATTAACAAATTCACTAACAATTAGTAGTCCGGCATCCGGCGTGAGTCCAGCGATATTTTAATGGTGGTTTTAGTCCCACTAAGCTTTCTAGAAGAACTGATGATAATATTTTGGCAGTTGTTCAGCTAGTGGTTATGGGGCAATAATGGCAGCTAGAGTGGAGGTGGTTAGACTGGCCTACCTAATTTCTAGGGAAACGTTTGTTGAATTAAGCTAAATCAAATGAATTCATGGTGAAATCCTATTTAAAGTAAGTTGCTTGCACATGGCAAATGTGAATTAGTCATCATCTTACAAAACAATAACAAAATTGAACTTATGGTAGATTCAAATGCTCAGTCCTATAAATGATATCTTAATTATGGAGCTTCCTCTGACCTTATACAAGAGTTTGAAGAATTGTAAGGTCTAGTTTGAGAAGGCGATGAAGCTTTGTTCCGTTTCGGTGAACACCGACGTGTGGATTTGTTAGTAACATCATGTTTCTTATCAAGGGACAAATCAAAGGACTGTGGGCAATGAAATCAATCTCACACAAAAAAAA
>NW_018203642.1:0-577 GCF_001263595.1 Phalaenopsis equestris | reverse complement strand
CCTTTTTACAGCCCTAGAAGCAAAGAAGTTATTTGCTGAGCAGGAAGGCACTCATAAATCTAATTACAAAATGTAATTAGCAGATATTGTTTTAGTTTTTAACAATGTGTTTACGCGTTAATAATTAGGTTTTAGTTGCTGATTCATCTTTTTTTCTTTAATTGCTAGCTGCCAAATCGTTTGTATTACAAGAATATTTTTTTAATACATTATTAGTGGCGTTGATTAGCTTTAATTATTCTAATAAGCCAAAAATAAATCGACCTTAAGTTATTTTTTAAATTGTTTGAATTTTACTTAAATATGAGTAGTTCATAAATAACACGCCATCATCATACGGATCGATAATTAGTCAACTAATAATAATTTTACAATAATTTATTTTCAAGTCATGCACCTTAAAAAGAGTTGTTATTTTGAATTTTCAGAATGCATTTTTTTTTAAAATAATAAATATGACATAGATGTCAAAAAAATTAATAAAATATGTTTAATTTAAATTATTTTTGATCAAATGGATTTAATTAAATATTTATGCCTAGCCTTGGAGCTCTAATCGGCATTTAAGAAAAAAAAG
>NW_018203641.1:0-577 GCF_001263595.1 Phalaenopsis equestris | reverse complement strand
GTGAAGAACGGTTGACTCGAAGGACGCTATGTGGTCGGTCATATTGGTTTGACCCTTATAAGATTTTAACATTGGAATTTTGAATCTCTCCGGGGGCTCAGCTTCAAAAATCTAAGGAGAGAATATGTTTTATGGTTGTCAGGGTGCTTTTGTTCACCTAAACCATTGCTTGTCCATCGGTGCCAACCCATCACCATTCTATTGCAAGGAATCTCCCATCCTTTATGGGCCTTGGATCGCCCTTCTGTCATTGGATGTCACCTCTTTTCTCGAGCTACTCTCAGGGATT
This sequence comes from Phalaenopsis equestris, assembly GCF_001263595.1. Lineage (NCBI taxonomy): Eukaryota > Viridiplantae > Streptophyta > Magnoliopsida > Asparagales > Orchidaceae > Phalaenopsis > Phalaenopsis equestris. The sequence goes on along the minus strand of NW_018203641.1, from coordinate 288 downwards.
CTACTCCTTTCCCCAAACCACTACTTCTCAGAGGGCTTCCATCATGTGGTCTTTTAGCTCCTGGATTTATTGTTATGCAAACTTTCTAGTGCATTCTATGTCAGCAGTGTCTTTGTGATGATTTTCTTCTCATTGTGCTACCCATCTTCTTGTTGCTAGCGTAATCCATAATCACTAACCATTTTAGGATATTAAATCTTAATATGTTGGTTAATGCATCCTGGGGAACAAAGTGTAAGATATGAGAGGAGAGATAAAGAGATAGATAGATAGAGAGAGAGAGAGAGA
>NW_018203640.1:0-577 GCF_001263595.1 Phalaenopsis equestris | reverse complement strand
AGGAGTTTTCAGTGCAAAGCCAGCTTGTATTGAGCAATTCATTATGTAAGAGTGGGTGCAATGCTATTGATTACACGGGTTTTTAGAAACATCCTACCTTTCCATTATGTTATGTGCTGAACTGTATTTTCCCCTCAATATCGATAGATAGCTTTCTTTTGGCTGTCCTGGAGTTAAAAAATGTCATTTATAGATTCTTTTTCTAGTTTTCAAGTTTGCTTGAAACTGATCATAATGGAAACTCAAATGCCTACATTTTCTGTTTGTATTTTAAAACAATCTTCAATATGTTCTTGACATTGTTTTCTATAGATATCCTTTAAAGCATCTTGAACTGTATCAATCAGAAATATCTTTGTACATCTTTCAAGTTTTATATGTTATTTGATTTGTTGTTACATCATAGTTGTTTTTAATCTATTTTATGACTTCAGGATAACTGCTACAGAGATTGCACCATATTATACAAAAATTCAGTTGTCTTTTCATATTATTGTAACCTGAAGTGTAACTTCATAATATTGCTTGCTTTTTGTTTCATAATAAATTGTGGTTATTAATAGGAGCAATAGAGAGC
>NW_018203639.1:0-577 GCF_001263595.1 Phalaenopsis equestris | reverse complement strand
ATAACTTTAAAAAAGAAGGAAAAATGGGTAGACTACATAATTTGGGAATAATGCCTCTGATCAAGATGCCCATGACTTTCCATCTTATTGGGTGAATTTGGCTCTTTAGAATATTAACCAACTAAATAAGTGAAGGCCTTTCTTATTGTCGTAGTGATGAATAAGGTAGACCTTTTAACTATTTAGTGGTTTGGGGTACCTTCATCAGTAACCATGAGTTACCTCATCCTAGGGTACCCACATAATCCGAGGGGTTAAGGCTGTTTGTTTTATAAGTACTAGTCCTTAGTACTTGTTATGGGTATCTAGTAACTATCCTAGGCTTATAGACTTGACTACTTTAGGGATTGTGAGATCCTTGATTTTACTTTTACATTGACTAACTGACATGTCTGGTAGCATGCTAAATTTTCCTTTATATTTAATACTTATTTTGATGCAACTACACTTTAAATAAATGTATTTCTATGTTTTTGTTGTAGATATCAAAGATAAAAGATTTGGACCAAATTGGAATGGAAACAGAGCGAAAAGGTGGTGAATGAAGAAATGGAGAAAATAGTGAACTGGCGCCTAG
>NW_018203638.1:0-577 GCF_001263595.1 Phalaenopsis equestris | reverse complement strand
TTCTGCTATATGTTTCTTCTCAGTTAACACTAATAAGATTTTATTATCATCTTTTTTGCACTCAATTGGTTCTTCTTACTGCAAACCCCATACACCACCTGTACACATGATATTCATGCTCAGAGAGTCCTAATTGTCAACAATTTACTCTTTTTTTGAAATTCTCTTATTTGCTCCCCCTCTCTGTTTCTATCAGAAGAAAGTTGTTATGCTGCTCCTTCATGGGAGAGGACATTTTGCTCTTATGTGTGCCGAGTTCCTTGGAGAAAAATATGCGACGCCGATAGAGTATTGTGCATCCACAAGAACATCGCCAACTGGGACGATTCTGCAGGACGAGAAGCATTCCAAAATGCGAAAGCACGCTATTGGGCAAAAATTAATGGTCTCCCTTGTAATATTCCGCTGCCTGATCCATACATGTACGTTGAAAAGGTTGATTTTGATACTTTTGTCGATCCCAAGCTCACTGCAGATTTAGAAAGAAGTTTCTTCAATCCCGATGTGAATAATGAATCCGCCGCAAGTCATTTGGATTCTTCTGAACATAAACCCGTGCCTCCAAGAAGTTGTGGTG
>NW_018203637.1:0-577 GCF_001263595.1 Phalaenopsis equestris | reverse complement strand
TATTGGTATTAAACATTTATTTGGAAATTTACAAAAGTAGCACACAAATCCTTTATATTTACACACATAGCACCAAAAGTTTGATATTGCATTTAAAATGCCTTGGAGTCATAGAATTTCACTTTCAAATGTCTATAATAGTTGTATTTAAATATTTGAGTGTTATGTACGTAAATATGAAAATTTAAGTGTTGAATATGTAAAAAGCATGAGATTTGTCTGCGATGCCTTTCTAATGAAAAACTTAATTTTCCAATTAAGGGGATTCCGAAAAGGATATGGTATTTTAAATTCTCAGATTATGATTTAATGGAGAGATTTGTGGGACTAATTTAATGATTAGATCTCCTTAAATTTAGTCTAAATTTGGTTTAAAAATTATTCTCCCCCGTTAAATTAAGTAAATAAATAAAAAATAGAAAAATTAGTTTACTATTTTGCTACAATATTCTGATGATTTATTTTGGTTTACTTACTCTAATAATGTAGTTTTTATTATTATTAACAAGAATATTATATTAAATCAAAACTTTTTTGATAAATAATCCACTCAGCACTTTTGATTGAATTTAAAACA
>NW_018203636.1:0-577 GCF_001263595.1 Phalaenopsis equestris | reverse complement strand
AATATGTAAGGACAAAACAGTAATATCCTCAATGCCTAATAGATTCTAATTCTTCAAACTTGCCACCATATCCATAATGTTTGCCTGCAAGTGTACATAAGACAGTTAATTTACATCATAAAATGAAACACCGCACACATCTAAATGACAAGATATTCATGTATCGATAGATTTTAAATTATTTCAGAACTTAACGTAAATTCCTCAAATCTATTTTTAATTTAATTCTAATATCTTAGAATTCATGCGAAAATCTCAAAAATTCTTGTACGAGCCTTAAAGATCTTGCAAATGATAAAATTTAAGTACATTTTGAGACATTTGCATGCATTACTAGATAATTAACATGGAAGTACCTTAAAATGTGAGCACAAGTACGATGAAAATGCATTGTAATTCGTGCAAGTGCATTGTATAAACGCCCTAAGAGGCTTGCATATCATCAAAATTTTCTTGAATGTGCTTTGACTATCACGCTTAATGCTCCAATATATAATTCAAAAATGTTGCACGGGCTAAAATGAGCTAAATTTTAAATTTGTTTATTTTGAAAAAATGTCAAAATGTTATATTCAAT
>NW_018203635.1:0-577 GCF_001263595.1 Phalaenopsis equestris | reverse complement strand
ATGCATACAATATGCAAATTATGAGCTAAATCAAATTTTCTCAAAAAATCTCCAAATTTCTGAAAATCTCAAAAATTTTCGGTGAAAGAAGAAGAAATCCAAGTTTAGGAGGTGGAATTTACCTCAAAGAAGTGATTTATACCCCACAAAGCTTCACAAATTAAGCTCCAATCCACGCTTTGTAAAATTCTTAGGTCTCCCCTTCAAATGCCGAAGGTGATTTGGAGAGGAGGAAGTTGCGAAAATGACCTAAACTGACTGGTTTAGGTGATTTATCACAGAATTCAAAGTGACACCTAGGCGCCTCGATTGTGGTGTCATGGCCTTACTCCTCCTGTCTTGGGCTATGACGCCCCGTAACCGGCCTCTAGACGCCAGTTCAACTTTAAACCCTTTTTGTTTAGGGCCTTGAGCTTTAGTGCACAAGCCCCGAATTTAGTTCCAATAATTTAATCAGTAATATTTACTCCTACCCAAAATAAGTTCAAACGCTAAATCCTATATATGTGAGGATAACTCATCCCTCTTCTCATCACATCTCCCTACTTTACTTCCAATTTCTAACGAAATCACTACA
>NW_018203634.1:0-576 GCF_001263595.1 Phalaenopsis equestris | reverse complement strand
TCCTAAAATTTAATTCAAGCCAACAAGCTTAAACTACCACATGTGCTCTGACCAACATGTTAGGTGCTCAATCACATATCCAAGAATGTCGCACGAAGCAAGCAAATGTTTAAACTAAAATCAAATTTGCCCTAAAACACGTGCAAGCTATTTAAAAATCAACTCAAGGCAAAAAAATATGAAAACACATGCAAGTGTTTCGACCAACGTGCTAAATGCTCGATCTTATGGTCTGAGAATGTTGCACGGGTTAAAATGTGTATTTGAGCTCAAAATCAAATGTCCCGAAACACATGTAAAGCTATTTAAAATCAATTTAAATTTATAAAATTAAAAGGCCAGAATGTGCTCCGAAGCCTCTAAATATTCAAGCTTATGAGTCTGAGAATGCTAAGCGGGCAATAGTCTGCTTTGCTATAGAGCGAGATCACAAGTCACAAAATTTGGCCAATCCAATCCTCCCCCTTACATGAACTGGAGTTGAGAAGATTGAGCCCCCGCTGAGCGAGTCTGATACTCCTAATGAGGACTAGAGTTGACAGGACTAATGATCTTATTGATATATATAATTCAATC
>NW_018203633.1:0-576 GCF_001263595.1 Phalaenopsis equestris | reverse complement strand
CCATTTGAAGGTGGTTTCAAATATATGCTGACATTTATTGATGATTTGTCTAGGAAAGTTTGGGTAGTTTTCTTCTTGAAGCAGAAGTGTAATATTTTTGCTATTTTTTAGGAATGGAAACTTGTGATCGAGAAGCTGACTAAAAAGCAAATTAAACGACTAAACACTGCTAATGAGTTGGAGTTATGCTCCGGAGAATTTAATGTCTACTGCAAATCAGGAGGAATTATGAGAGACTTCACAGTTCGACATACGACTCAACAAAATAATGTGGCAGAGCATATTAACATGAATTTAATGGAGAAAGTTCGTTGCATACTCTCTAATGTCAAACTATCTGTCAAGCTATCTAAGTCATTTTGGGTTGAAATTGTTTCTACAGCTTGTTACTTGGTGAATCGCTCTCCTTCCATTCTTATTAACAAGACTTCAAAGGAAATTTGGTCGAGTAAACTTATAGATTACTCTAATTTAAGAATTTTTTACTCGCTTACATATGCTCATATTAAAAATGATAAATTAGTCTAGATCTATAAGGTGTATTTCTTGGTTATAAAACTAAAGGTTAAAAGTTGT
>NW_018203632.1:0-576 GCF_001263595.1 Phalaenopsis equestris | reverse complement strand
TGATGCTTAGAAAGGAAGTCAAGTATGTTCTATAGCAATTCAATGCTTTGAGTTGTAATCCGATCCAATCTTGCCAAATTAGTAAGATCCCCCACTATCACGTGCAATGAAAGTATAGGCTCACATGTACCCCAAAAAGATCAACATAAAATGAAATCCCACATTAATTCCTACATGTTGAAGTAATGAACTCACTTGTGGAAAATGTCATTTAACACTTAACGATATTATTTAGAACATTACCACAATTTAGTACAAGGCATCAGTATGCATTGATGCTTAGAAAGGAAGTCAAATTTGTTCTATAGCAATTCAAGGATTTGAATTGTAATAGAACTAGTAACATTCCCAACTATAACATTATAGAATCCCATGTACCCCAACTAGACCAAAATAAAATGAAATCCCATGTGCTTCTCCAAAATAAGGATCACATTTTACCTGAAATTTGTAATATCATCTACTACATTCTCTAAAATATCTTCAGCATTAAACTCTATCAGACACTTGCCAGGCAATGCAAATATTTGGATCGACCAGCAAATATTTTCAGCAAATGATTTTGCAAAAAAAAAA
>NW_018203631.1:0-576 GCF_001263595.1 Phalaenopsis equestris | reverse complement strand
ATATATATATATATATGCCAGTTTTCTTAATCCCATTTTCTCTAATTTAATCACTTAAGATTTTTTATCATGCAAAATTATTCATAAAATTTTATCATTTTTTATTCATTAACATAGTTTATGAATCATACGATAATTTTTAATTTATTTTATTGTATTCTCGAGCATTATTTATTTTTTTCATTCATAGAATATTAAAATTGGCTTAATTTTTTCATACTTATTTAACTTATGCGGTTACTATAAATTAGTTTAAATTTATAACATATATAAATTAAAAAAAATATTTTAAATGTGCTCATATTCTATATGTTTAAAGATATATTTATTCATATCTCCGCATCTTATAAAATTATTAGTCATTGAACAAATATAGTCTTGAAATTTGTATATCACTGGAAATAATATTCAGCATAAATAGTAGACAACAGCCAGCTGGTCGACACCAGTAATTTAGTCAGTTGCAGCACAGGAGGCTTTATTTCCTTTTTAGGTGATCATGCCAATGCTTTATAATTTTATTTCATATAAAAAAGTGGACTTTTACATATATACCACACAATTCTTATGTATTTA
>NW_018203630.1:0-576 GCF_001263595.1 Phalaenopsis equestris | reverse complement strand
AATATGCAAGCATATCTCAAAGAAATCACTCATTCTTTCAAACACCAAATGTTCTTTTAATAGCTCCTCGTAAAGAAGAGTGTCGTTTGTTAAATATTTTTTTCTTCCCGAACTACTTAGCTAGCCCATTCAAAATTTGAGAGAAGATATCTCATCTTAGGATATGGTTTAAGAAATTCAAATTGTAAGAGATAACAAACATTAACCAGATAATGCTTTCCTGTGTAGAAAAAAATCCAGTGAAACACGTTAGCAAATATGTTTTTTTTTAAAGGTTTATAACCTTAAGGCAGCATAAAATAATTATAATAACTATTTCGCAGAACAAAATCGAAGATCCAACTATCTTGTGCATTGTTTTCCCATCCAGTCATTACAAATATGAAACATATTAAAATCACATGTAGTCATAACGTTTTGTGTTGGTGAGCCACACCGCCCAATATACATAATATTTTCACTTTGAGGTACAGTTTACATCAATATATATTATGTAAATAACACCAATGCAAACCTATAAGATGTTTACATTGAATGAGAATATTTAAAATATATTATAAAATGCAAAAAAAAAAA
>NW_018203629.1:0-576 GCF_001263595.1 Phalaenopsis equestris | reverse complement strand
GAGATAAAAGGCTTACTAGTTGAGCAAATGAAGAAGATTTCAATAAATAGAGCTCACTAATTCCAAGAAGTTGGAATCAATTTTATATATAGTACCACACTTTTTATAAATGAGGGTATATTTAAGATGAAGAACACAACTCTTTATTATGTTTAAATCACTTGGGATACTTATTTTTCCTCTTGGTAACATCATCATAATAGTCAATATCATCCCTGGGATCTCTTTTTTAAATTCAACTTGTAGATGGGGAATGGTTAGTGTCCTGGGCCACTAGGGTTCTTTGTACTCAGCCTTCCATATTTGGCCCTTGACGCTCGATCTCTAATACTCTGCACTAGAATTCAATTGATGTTTTCTCAAATGTCGATCACTTGGAATTTATTCCCTTCATTGTCCACATATGGATTCATCTCTTTGGCGGACTTGCATTGGGGTTAAAAAGCCAAAAAGACATTCATGCATCAATGATTTGAGCAATTGTTTTTGGTTGTACATATTTAGTCCCCAATTCTCTCTTCTCTTAAAATGATTTCATACGATAAGAAAGGGTGAAATTAAATATAATAATTCAAC
>NW_018203628.1:0-576 GCF_001263595.1 Phalaenopsis equestris | reverse complement strand
GACAAATTGGGCCAGTGATGCAATTGCATGAAGGCATGACAATGCTTTTTACTGGAAAATTAAATTAGAATAAGTGTAAGAGTTTGCTGCAGTAAAGTTTTTAATTTGTCCATCCAAACCTTCTTTTTTATATTTTATATATTTAGCTCATCTCGTTGTGCTTGCTGTAGTTAAAACGTGATTAGTATTTTCTAGGCCATGTGAGACCTTTTGTCGTAATTTGTTTCCAGGATATTTAATTATCATGCATTCCTTGATCTTATAGTCTTGACTTGTTTCACGTGATATTGGACCATGGACACAACAACATGCTCTTTATTTTGACTTGTTGCATACTATAGAACAGGTCATGTGAGACCTCTTCTATATGCATGTGCATACATGTTGACTTGCTCTATATTTAATTATCATAACTTTTTTCGTAATTTGAAAAGTTATAAATGATCAACCTGTTCTATATTTATGCTAGTTGCTTCTACTTTATGTTTTATTATTGCAATTACCTCAACCTAGCCATGAATTCCACTTTGGATAAGGATTAGGCTGTAATCAACTTTCCAGTGGCTTTTCCAACAT
>NW_018203627.1:0-576 GCF_001263595.1 Phalaenopsis equestris | reverse complement strand
CTAGGAAATAACTTAAACACCTGTAAGACATGAAACAATATCGCGAGTGAGATTGTCTTGAAGTGCCTAAAGTTCATCTTGCATGGCTTTAATTCAACAAGTCAGTTTAGTAGCTGAGAATAAAAGGTAGGAGCTGAAGTGTTAGTTAAAATTGTAGAATGGCCATATCTATCAGGACGACAAATGTGCCAAGTTGATCTTCAAAGAATCTTTGAAGCATTTGCAGGAGCAGAGTCGAGAAACACTAGAGGTCAAGGGGGCAGGTATCATGTGTAAAGAAAAACAGGTTTGAACCTTTTATCAAAAGAAGAATCATCAGAATGAGGAAGTAAAACAGCATCAGATGTCAAAAGATGATGTTAAAAATAGAATTCATGTTCAAAGAAAATCACATTACGAGAGATATGTCATTAATTATTAATCAAATCATAACACAAAACATTTATAAATATAACTATAACTCATAAAGACACATTAAACAGACTGGGCTCTCAACTTAGGATGTCTATGAGCAGGTAAATGAACAAAACAAGCACATTCAAAAGTATATAACATATGATAATTAGGATGTTTACC
>NW_018203626.1:0-576 GCF_001263595.1 Phalaenopsis equestris | reverse complement strand
AGCTTGCTTGTGTTCGACTTGTTTGTTTAGCGAACGAACCGTACACGAGCTACACAATGTATTAAACACTGTTGTTTATAAACAACCAGTTATTTTGACAACCTTACATAAATGGTATTTACGGTTGCAAAGTTACTCCCACCTTTTTTTTTCCACATCAGAAGGTTTTTTCTTTCATGTGATTCAAATCAACAAAATCTTATACACTTGATGTGTGAAAAAAAACAACCATCAACGACACAAGAAATTTTTACATGAAAAACCCCAAAAATAAAAAATTTACAGGTCTAACCTAATTGAAGAGATCCACTATAAACTGATGTTTACAGTGTTTTGTTGTCTTATATATGAGAAAGAGTCATAAATTCTTTTGCTTTACAGCAACGGTGAGCTGAAGAACTTGTTGTATCGAACGAGTGGCGACCGATAAGTGGTGGTCGAAGGCGGCGGAGGTGATCCACGATGGCAGGAGTGGTGTTGGACGTCAGCTCTTTATCAAAGCTTTAAGCTCTTTCTCAAGCCTCAAACTTTCCTCCTCAAGCCTCCAGCTACCTCCTCCTCATGAGAGGGAGGGGG
>NW_018203625.1:0-576 GCF_001263595.1 Phalaenopsis equestris | reverse complement strand
TGTTGGCAGCTATGTAGGTTGCTATTTCTTTGTGTTTCTTTAATGTTGTGTTAGAAACTGATTCCCAAAGGTTGTTTAACATATCAACGGGAAAATGAAGCTTGTTTGGTACCTCATTATTTTGTTGAAACAACATCAATCATCTTCATATTCAATACACTTTTATACATCGGGAGGGTAATGCCCCTAATGATTGGTTAGCTAAAAGGGGGCAACTTGGTATTTTGATTGGTGATACTCCTACTCCTCTTTACACACTTATATACAGTGACTTACTTGATGCCCCTTTTTTTAAGCATAGCTCCCTGCTCTTTTTCTTTATGATTTTGTTTTCTAACAGTGTTGTGGTTGGTGACCCTGGCATTGGGGTTTTGGGTGCTTTTGTGTTCAATGTGCTATCCACGATTAGGTGCCTGATTGGTCTTATGCTATAGGAAATTCAGCAAATTTATACTTGCTGGAGTGGTTTAACTCTTGTTTTTTCTTTATCTCATGCCCCTAGTTTCAATAGGGGCCTTATTTTAACTTTTATGATGCTTTCTATTGATACACCTAAAAATGTACTATTTTTCATGC
>NW_018203624.1:0-576 GCF_001263595.1 Phalaenopsis equestris | reverse complement strand
TACAATAACACCAGCACGCAAAAAAACTGCAACACCACTCAAATAACAGAAAAATAAACTGCAATCAGTCGTCGCAATACCACAAAAATAACACATCAATAACTAAACAAAAAAATCGCAGTAGAATTTCGATGCAATAGGTTGGTTCGAGTTGGGTCACGCATTAAAATAAAGTGATTTTTCATTTTTTTTTATTTCGTGAGACGACAGCTTACACATAACGGCACGTGGCAAGATTTTATTGGAGTTCGAACACAGTTTTACGTCCGGAGTCCGGACGTAATATTTTTTCTTCAATGCGAGTTGAATATGAAGTTAAAGGGGATGAATCAATAAATATATGTTTAATTAAATATAATCTAAATAGTAAAAATACTATTATAATAATACAAATAAAAATAGATAAACAAATAGAACGCAATCATAGATTATTATTTTATTATAAAGTGATGAACCTCTCCTCCCCAAGAGCAACAAATCATCCCCTGAATACATTTTAATGTTTCCTATAGCTGACCACTTTTTCCATCTCTCGATTTACTCAACCTCTCTCTCTCTCTCTCTCTCTCTCTCTCT
>NW_018203623.1:0-576 GCF_001263595.1 Phalaenopsis equestris | reverse complement strand
AAATAATAAAATTAATGGAAATGTTCTAAATTGTTCCCATAAAACTTAGGAACAATTGGAAGGCTGATGCCGACCGATGGCAGTCGCTCCGGGCAAAACCAGAAAGGGATGTACCCTCAACCTGGCGCTAAATGTAATCTCTAAAGGATATACAAACTCCTTGAATGATGAGACGCTATGTATGAGCACAATATAATCCCATATCCCTCGAAAGGATATCAAGTGTGTATGACATCCAAAATTGATGCCAATAATTACTTTTTTTAACCTTGAACAAATGATGAATGAAGACAATTACCATGAAATTTTGGTACCACCTCTAGCCATACATACAGCATGCACAAGTATATTTTACAATCAAATATGGAGAAAGTGCCATGAAGATGAAACTTCAAGAAGCAATTGTGATAGAAAGGCTATATAACTACTCAATGAAGGCTTTTACTTCTATTATAATAAAAGGAATATTTTGATCTGGCATGAGTTTTTAACATATTTTTTTTTTAAAATAAATAATAAAATCATAATTATCTGTATGCAGAGCCATTAAATTTGGCAGTTTTCTTCGATTTATGG
>NW_018203622.1:0-576 GCF_001263595.1 Phalaenopsis equestris | reverse complement strand
ATTTATAATCAATTAAAAGTATTAATTAAGAAATTTGAATAAATATTATTAAATTAAATTAAATTGGAGTTGTCAAAACGACATTTTGTTCGTCAACAACTAGTGTTTAACTTGTTAAACAAACGAGCCGAACACGAACACGTCTTTTTAGATCGAAATATAAAAAGACTCAACTCGTGTTTGGCTCGTTTACACTCTTACAAATAAGCATGAGTAAACAAAACTGATAATTTCAGATAAAATTGAAGAAAATGCTTAAAAATAAATTGTGTAGGCACAGTTAGATGATCAAGCTTAATTTTTAATTGTAGTTAATTATTGGATTAAGTTAAATTTAGTGTTAATGAACGGTCATATGGCTCAAGAAATCTAACTGACCAACTTAATTTGCTGTTATGCTCGCTTAATTTCATCGATTATCTTGAAAAGGCCAACATGTTACATGTGGCTTTGAATAAATAAAATTAACTTTTCTATAAAATGGGTATAAAGAAAATCCATACATGAATTCGCCCATGCCCACAATGGCCGATCCCTTGACATATAAGGCGTGCTTTTATTTTAAAGTTGGTGAGG
>NW_018203621.1:0-576 GCF_001263595.1 Phalaenopsis equestris | reverse complement strand
AACTACTCTTGGTGCTACAACACCACTCCCGAGCGTGTACATTCCACGCACTCTATTCCAAAACCTGCGATGAAACGAACTGCGGCGCAGATTCCCTGCACTGAGCGCCTACTTGGCACCTTGGCGTCACTTTGGGGCACAAAGGCACCCAATTCTCTGGACTAGAGGGCTGGGTAGCCCCCCTTGATGCCTTGACACCCTATTGGGGCGCTGAAATGCTTGTGTAAGCACGGAAGCCCTGTGGGCTGCGACTGCCATGAAAATAAGTTTCACACTCAACAATCTCTTGCTTGAAGACTGATTACACCTCAACACCTCTCCTCCGGATTTCCACCTCCATTTGTACCATCTTCATAGTTCTGTACCGTAGTGCGACTCACCTCCGGTCTCAACCTTCCTGGACCCCAACTGAAGCCAAACATAGATTTAGTTTTTCAATAGTCACCACCTTAGTCAACATATATGCAAGATTCCGAGTTGTATTATCTTCTCGAAGAATAATTGTCTATCTTCTAGAAGAGAACACATAAAATGATACATCAGCTGAATATAGTTTTTCATAACATGAAAAAAAAA
>NW_018203620.1:0-576 GCF_001263595.1 Phalaenopsis equestris | reverse complement strand
TTCTGGTTTGTGTCGATTTCTGTTTTATTCCGCTTAAATTTTCATAACAATAGGGTAACAGGAGAAGTGAAATCGTCGCAATATAACTGTACAGTAATTTCAGAAACAAGCTGACACAAATATCATATCAACAAAGAATTTGAAAAGGAAAAACAAATTTTATTTTGAAATTGGGCATTACAAATGACATTTGACAATTATTCTAAGAGGAAATCTTTTATAAGATTATCATCGGCCACTTCGACTAGGACAAGTCCCTTTCAAAGCAACCTCATATGCAAAATTTCTCTCCCAAACTTGAACTAGTTCACCCGATGGGCCAGTTGTATGGGAGAAACTCCCGAACTTCTGATAGCTCAAGGCAAACGACAACCATCTCTCTCGTATATTCTCCACAAGAGCCGCCAACTCGTGTATCTCCTCCTCTAACTAGATCATAGCCAACCAAGCAAAGGAATTCTTGCTTGTGTCTAAGCATCAAGCCAGCAATCCGGGAGACACCCGGTGTCCATCAACTGCTTCCTCACATGTTTTAGCGGGATCATATGGGCAGCCAACCTTGTAATCTTCTACACG
>NW_018203619.1:0-576 GCF_001263595.1 Phalaenopsis equestris | reverse complement strand
CAAAAGTTAAGATTCAGTCAACTTGGCTCAGTTAACACTTAAAAATTTTACAGTGTCTTTGGTTAGCTCTTAAAATTTTAATTATACCTTTTTAATTATTTTGAAACCTTTTAAGTTCATGCAAAAGTTATTAAAGTAAAGAACTTAATTATTAGTTAAATTAATGCTATTTTTTTAATGACCATTCACTTAATCAAATCATATTGTCGGGATTCTGATCATGAATTGCAAAATATAGTCCATAACTTTACTATATGAATTACTTTAAGGCGAGTAAATTTCATTCCCCAAGCATGAAATACAAGATTAGAAATATGTCGCACACAGAAAATATCAATCACATGGTCACAACATATCTCAAATGAAGCAAACAACTTAGTACATCATCACGTGACATAAATAGTCCACACATAAGTACAAGCAAAACTCAGTACATCAACACAAACACAAATATTTCATAAAAGGAAAAGCATGGAATGTTCCTCTACTCGCTGCAGTCTTGATTGGCTCAACTTCTTTAAATGGACTTGATGCGTGCTAAAAAATTCGCGGTGGTAGAGTAATGAATTATCGTCT
>NW_018203618.1:0-576 GCF_001263595.1 Phalaenopsis equestris | reverse complement strand
TTCTTTTTGAAATGATTATAACTTTTTTATTTAAATGATTAAAAAGTTATGATGAAAAATGATATAAATAATATTAAATTTTTTTTTTCAAAAAATTGAAATGGAAGATTCTTCGTAATTATCATGTTTAAATAGCTCTGATTATATAAAAAAATAGCTCTGCAGTACCCAAATACAATTATAACGAAAATCTAAAAAATAACATAATTAAAAAATCATCCCAAACAGTCTCTTAAAGAAAATAAAATTTCATTTGATAATTTTTTTGAATAAGATATTATTTGTTTTTATTAAAAATATAATTATTGTGATTGTGAAGATGACAAAATTAGTATATAATTGTGTTTTTTGTAATTATAAAATTATGAAGTGATGGCCATATAATATATTGATTTGAACCTTATGATTTCATATAAAAAGCCTAAATGTATAATGATCTCTCCCTTATCTATAAACTTATAATCTATGATTATTTATGTAACTAAACTATATAAATTATTCACATATCTCTCTTTATTATTGTCACCATCATTAAAGTTCAACATTATTATTATTATCATTATTCATTCATTTTTT
>NW_018203617.1:0-576 GCF_001263595.1 Phalaenopsis equestris | reverse complement strand
CTCTACCGCCACGAATTTTCTAGCACGCATCACTAGGTAATATACTGCTCTATATCTCTTAAATGTGGCGATTTTGATTTGCTAATGTAACAAGTGTGGAACTTTTGTGATTTGCAAGTAAACAAATGCGGATCATTTGTGACTTGCAAGCATACAAGTGTAAATCTTTTGTGATTTTGCAAATAAGTGTGGATCTTTTGCTATGTGAAAGAACTTGAAAAATAAGCTAGTTTGTTGTGGCTTCTTCTATTCTTGGGGAACAATGTAGATAAGCTCATTGCAACGAATCCTCATGCAATCTTCGTGATTTTGTGCTAGATAAACTCACTCATGCTTCAATACAAGCAACCCTTTTCACGAAGGTACGTTTTAGTCATATTCTTGCATGAGGTAATCGTTTATCGAATATAACTTGCAAACCTCCTACCCTAACTTGTTCCTTCCTCGTTTCGTACTTGTTTTGCGAGCAACATTGGTGCTCGGTTCGGATGCTGACCGCTCGAACAGGCAAATGGAACACAGCTGCAACCATCACGAAGGTATAATTCCTAAGCTCTAGAATTTTCATTCTTACAG
>NW_018203616.1:0-576 GCF_001263595.1 Phalaenopsis equestris | reverse complement strand
CTTCCTCTCTGTTTCACTGTTCTGGATCATCTTCTCCCTCGCCCGTCCGCACGACTAAGTCATGATACTCTTCGTCATTCCGCATGACAAAGCCGCAATTCTCTTTGCCATTCCACACGACAGACTTACGATTGACGCATGAGGACATCTTGCACAATGTCGTATGATCGATCCCCCCGAACCCTCACTCTAGGTGACACTTCCTTAAAAAAGGGCCGCTCGAATTTCTTTGTCCCACGATCCAGTCTAGCGAAGCTCTTCACCGTTCTTCTTGTTCTGCGCGATTCTCCTTGTGTTGCCTGATTTATCTACCCATCGACACGATTCCACTTGAACTGCTTCGCCTGTGCCCGAGACCCAACCGATGTTCTACACAAAACTACGAGCAACTCTGCCGCCCCTATCTTCCTATTCTATCCAAACCGACGCCAAAGACTCGTAAAATCTAAATTTTTGGGTCTCTCACGCCTTCTTATCTTGATCCTAATACTGCCCTAGTCCTCTTCGCCGATTCCTATACCAAAGTTGCACACACACTACCTTCTGTGGCGCAGGAAAGCACCCTACCCCCTACCC
>NW_018203615.1:0-576 GCF_001263595.1 Phalaenopsis equestris | reverse complement strand
ATTAGAAATATTTATTAATCTTATGTCACTAATTTAAAGCCATCATCATGAAAAAAAATGAGAACTTCTTCGTATAATTTTTTTTCCTTAATATTTATTAATTTGTTTTATCCGTCAAACGTGCCAATATAAGAGCTCAAAAGAGGCTAACCGGTTGATACCCATATTCAGTAGCGTACGTCATATACCTGTAAAGATAAAAATCAAGGCTGGCATATTAGTTAGATAAATATATCTTAAAAATTAAGTGAATTTAAATATGACGTGAAAGAATATTCACATGGAACTATAAATGTAACTTTAGCCGAGACCAAACCTAAACCCAAGTTAACATGGCTAAACTATAGTTTACATACCAACCTATGAATCCTATATTTGCTCTTAACAACTAATTGGACCAAAAAAATCTATGGGGGATTTACATACATTGCACTGGAAACATCGAAATTAATATATTTAGAGCCCAAAGATTAGAAGCAAATGTTTGTTGTACACTCATTTGAGTATCAGAAGATATAAGGTAGCAATAAATGCTTACAAGACGCTTCAGTTATATATATATATATATATATATAT
>NW_018203614.1:0-576 GCF_001263595.1 Phalaenopsis equestris | reverse complement strand
TTCCTTACTCTTGCACTTTTAGTTTGATTTATTAAATGCAAGCCACATGTTTATTTCAAATTATGCATGGCACTTAAAATCTCTCCCCCCTAGGATTGGAACCCTTTTAAATCTTGAAGGATCTCATGTTAGATTTTTAAATTTGTGAACGATGATGTTGTTTTTTAACCTTCGAAACTTAATTTACATTCAAACTAGTCATTTTACTAGTTGTATGCCAGGACTATCGAATGGAGATTATCTAACTTCGAAAGATTTGAGAGATTGTGAGTGTGCTTGTAATTCATCTACAATTTCTAGATTTAAGGAGATAAGTAAACAAAGTTTGCATTTGTTTTCTTTAAGACATAATTGTGCGACTCTTTGTGTATGATTTCTACTTTTAATATAACATTTTTGTTGATAAAATTCGGCATGTATAGTGAGTAGATTTTCTGTTCTCCTTTGTTGTGGAAGTGTGGGGAGAAGGGCTTGATAATTTGGTGTGATTCTTGAGTGAATTTTATAAATGGTGTTGGAATAACTTGGGGACTCATTGACGTTTAACTTGGCCAGTTAATTTGTTAAAATTAATCG
>NW_018203613.1:0-576 GCF_001263595.1 Phalaenopsis equestris | reverse complement strand
AATTTGGATCTTTGCTAGATCTGAGTTACAATGGTCTATCCTGCAAAATCACCCTCAATTCCCCCATATCTAATTCTCTATTAGTGCTCTGTTGTGGTATGCCACATTTATATATACTAGCAGCATTGCAAGGAATCAACAAACCCTTTGGCTATATTTACTACATATTAGTTAATCTATTGATTCCTTCTGGATTTTTGGGGAAGATTTTAATTGTATCACCTCATTTGCTAAAAGAAGAGGTGAAAGACCCCCTTTACTTTCATCAATGAACAGATTCAATGACTTTATTATTGATGCTACTTTATTTGATTTGGGTCAGCAAGGTCCACAATATACGTGGAGACGGGGTTCCCTGTGAGAAAGGCTATACAGAATGCTGGGTAATTCTAAATGGCTACCGACTTTTCCTTCCACTATAGCTTTTAATCCTACAATGGCAGGGTCTGACCATAGGCCTCTCCTTTGTTCCATAAAAAATTTTGCTAGTTTTGGTGGCACTGCCTTTAGATTTCAGAACATGTGGACACACTACCCTGATTTCCTCATTCAGATTGAAAAGGTTTGGAGATTAGA
>NW_018203612.1:0-576 GCF_001263595.1 Phalaenopsis equestris | reverse complement strand
TAAGAAATGTGGTGTTTAATATAAAATAATACTATTTTATGTTCATATGTTTTGATGCAATTTTATTTATGCCTTTTTTTATATATTATGATATGCGTCATGTTAAAATTTCATCATGATCCTGTTAAAATCTGACACGTGTCACTTAATATTTAAATAATAGTTGAGTATACTTCATTTCTTGTTTAAAACTTATTTAAAAAAATCAAGATATTCTTATAAACTTTCCGAAGGCAACAAATATTAAATTTTAAATGTTTGGTGTCAAGAGTTTGAGCAGATTTGGGCCGGCAAATCTTTTATGTTTGTATAAAATACTGAATTAGATATAAAAGTATTTCCAATAATTTTAAAATAAAATAGTGAAAATCAAAATATTTTAGGGATTTTTTCTTACATAGGATCGAAAATTTTGATATTTATATAACTCACATCATAGTATTTAATATTAAGAAATCCACACTTTAATCAATGCTTCAGTCTATGATCTCTATGTTCTCATCTTTCTCTTTCTTTCTCGAGCATTCATGTCCTCGTCCATTGGTATAGGTAGCAAGTCTTATTTCCGGAAAATAT
>NW_018203611.1:0-576 GCF_001263595.1 Phalaenopsis equestris | reverse complement strand
TTTTTTTTTTTTTTTTTTACTGAAGGCTAATAAAATTTCCATTAATCATCTTGTTTCTAAAAGTTATTGTTTTCAATAAAGTTTCCAATTCTCAAATTAATCTCTTTAAATCTATTATTTGCTTTTCTAACTCTCTGTGTTATTTAGCTCAGCAACAACTTAGCTTTAATGGTGGTTTCATTTTGAAACATATGTCTTGGAACTATTTTGGGTTCATTAATAAAATTATTAAATATGTTGTTATTGCTTATCATATCCTTATTGATAAACTTCAATCTTGCTTTATCGATTGAAAATAAAAGTTTTTATCTATTGTGGGTAGACTTCAATTAGTTAAATTTATAATTTTGGATTATTTTTATTATTTATTTCATTCATCCATTTTACTTAAAGGTCTTAAAAGGAAAATTAGCTCTATGATTAATAATTTTATAAATCATAACGGTAATAATAAAAAGTTGCATAACATTAATCATTCTTCCTAAACACAATGGAAGTCTTACTTTACCTTCATTATATATTATTGTAAAGCTAAGATCATTTAGAATATTTATAATTCTAATTTGGTTATGTCTA